>NW_028257602.1:0-50000 GCF_051362555.1 Lingula anatina | reverse complement strand
TCCGGACCTTACGAAAATCTCTCAAAATCACCCAAAAATGACCCGTCACCAATTTTTCCAAAAAGTGATGAAAATTAATTTACCACACCTGACATTCATAAAAAATGTGGAAACGCGCCCGGGTCACTTCATTAAAGCCCCCAATTTCAGCTTTAAAGATTGCCAGAAAGCACACCTGAGAACAGGATTTGGAGAGAGGGGGGGTGGAGAGAGTTTTTGCTCTATTTCTTCCTAAATAATGACACAATCACTCTTCCAGCACTTTACCCTCACTACAAATGACCAAACACACACACCTGACACAATATTGAAGAAAAAAATTTTTCATCCCTACCTGGCCAAAATTGAAGAAAACTGCCATATCCGGACCTTACGAAAATCTCTCAAAATCACCCAAAAATGACCCGTCACCAATTTTTCCAAAAAGTGATGAAAATTAATTTACCACACCTGACATTCATAAAAAATGTGGAAACGCGCCCGGGTCACTTCATTAAAGCCCCCAATTTCAGCTTTAAAGATTGCCAGAAAGCACACCTGAGAACAGGATTTGGAGAGAGGGGGGGTGGAGAGAGTTTTTGCTCTATTTCTTCCTAAATAATGACACAATCACTCTTCCAGCACTTTACCCTCACTACAAATGACCAAACACACACACCTGACACAATATTAAAGAAAAAATTTTTTCATCCCTACCTGGCCAAAATTGAAGAAAACTGCCATATCCGGACCTTACGAAAATCTCTCAAAATCACCCAAAAATGACCCGTCACCAATTTTTCCAAAAAGTGATGAAAATTAATTTACCACACCTGACATTCATAAAAAATGTGGAAACGCGCCCGGGTCACTTCATTAAAGCCCCCAATTTCAGCTTTAAAGATTGCCAGAAAGCACACCTGAGAACAGGATTTGGAGAGAGGGGGGGTGGAGAGAGTTTTTGCTCTATTTCTTCCTAAATAATGACACAATCACTCTTCCAGCACTTTACCCTCACTACAAATGACCAAACACACACACCTGACACAATATTGAAGAAAAAAATTTTTCATCCCTACCTGGCCAAAATTGAAGAAAACTGCCATATCCGGACCTTACGAAAATCTCTCAAAATCACCCAAAAATGACCCGTCACCAATTTTTCCAAAAAGTGATGAAAATTAATTTACCACACCTGACATTCATAAAAAATGTGGAAACGCGCCCGGGTCACTTCATTAAAGCCCCCAATTTCAGCTTTAAAGATTGCCAGAAAGCACACCTGAGAACAGGATTTGGAGAGAGGGGGGGTGGAGAGAGTTTTTGCTCTATTTCTTCCTAAATAATGACACAATCACTCTTCCAGCACTTTACCCTCACTACAAATGACCAAACACACACACCTGACACAATATTGAAGAAAAAATTTTTTCATCCCTACCTGGCCAAAATTGAAGAAAACTGCCATATCCGGACCTTACGAAAATCTCTCAAAATCACCCAAAAATGACCCGTCACCAATTTTTCCAAAAAGTGATGAAAATTAATTTACCACACCTGACATTCATAAAAAATGTGGAAACGCGTCCGGGTCACTTCATTAAAGCCCCCAATTTCAGCTTTAAAGATTGCCAGAAAGCACACCTGAGAACAGGATTTGGAGAGAGGGGGGGTGGAGAGAGTTTTTGCTCTATTTCTTCCTAAATAATGACACAATCACTCTTCCAGCACTTTACCCTCACTACAAATGACCAAACACACACACCTGACACAATATTGAAGAAAAAAAATTTTCATCCCTACCTGGCCAAAATTGAAGAAAACTGCCATATCCGGACCTTACGAAAATCTCTCAAAATCACCCAAAAATGACCCGTCACCAATTTTTCCAAAAAGTGATGAAAATTAATTTACCACACCTGACATTCATAAAAAATGTGGAAACGCGCCCAGGTCACTTCATTAAAGCCCCCAATTTCAGCTTTAAAGATTGCCAGAAAGCACACCTGAGAACAGGATTTGGAGAGAGGGGGGGTGGAGAGAGTTTTTGCTCTATTTCTTCCTAAATAATGACACAATCACTCTTCCAGCACTTTACCCTCACTACAAATGACCAAACACACACACCTGACACAATATTGAAGAAAAAAATTTTTCATCCCTACCTGGCCAAAATTGAAGAAAACTGCCATATCCGGACCTTACGAAAATCTCTCAAAATCACCCAAAAATGACCCGTCACCAATTTTTCCAAAAAGTGATGAAAATTAATTTACCACACCTGACATTCATAAAAAATGTGGAAACGTGCCCGGGTCACTTCATTAAAGCCCCCAATTTCAGCTTTAAAGATTGCCAGAAAGCACACCTGAGAACAGGATTTGGAGAGAGGGGGGGTGGAGAGAGTTTTTGCTCTATTTCTTCCTAAATAATGACACAATCACTCTTCCAGCACTTTACCCTCACTACAAATGACCAAACACACCTACCTGACACAATATTGAAGAAAAAAATTTTTCATCCCTACCTGGCCAAAATTGAAGAAAACTGCCATATCCGGACCTTACGAAAATCTCTCAAAATCACCCAAAAATGACCCGTCACCAATTTTTCCAAAAAGTGATGAAAATTAATTTACCACACCTGACATTCATAAAAAATGTGGAAACGCGCCCGGGTCACTTCATTAAAGCCCCCAATTTCAGCTTTAAAGATTGCCAGAAAGCACACCTGAGAACAGGATTTGGAGAGAGGGGGGGTGGAGAGAGTTTTTGCTCTATTTCTTCCTAAATAATGACACAATCACTCTTCCAGCACTTTACCCTCACTACAAATGACCAAACACACCTACCTGACACAATATTGAAGAAAAAAAATTTTCATCCCTACCTGGCCAAAATTGAAGAAAACTGCCATATCCGGACCTTACGAAAATCTCTCAAAATCACCCAAAAATGACCCGTCACCAATTTTTCCAAAAAGTGATGAAAATTAATTTACCACACCTGACATTCATAAAAAATGTGGAAACGCGCCCGGGTCACTTCATTAAAGCCCCCAATTTCAGCTTTAAAGATTGCCAGAAAGCACACCTGAGAACAGGATTTGGAGAGAGGGGGGGTGGAGAGAGTTTTTGCTCTATTTCTTCCTAAATAATGACACAATCACTCTTCCAGCACTTTACCCTCACTACAAATGACCAAACACACCTACCTGAAACAATATTGAAGAAAAAAATTTTTCATCCCTACCTGGCCAAAATTGAAGAAAACTGCCATATCCGGACCTTACGAAAATCTCTCAAAATCACCCAAAAATGACCCGTCACCAATTTTTCCAAAAAGTGATGAAAATTAATTTACCACACCTGACATTCATAAAAAATGTGGAAACGCGCCCGGGTCACTTCATTAAAGCCCCCAATTTCAGCTTTAAAGATTGCCAGAAAGCACACCTGAGAACAGGATTTGGAGAGAGGGGGGGTGGAGAGAGTTTTTGCTCTATTTCTTCCTAAATAATGACACAATCACTCTTCCAGCACTTTACCCTCACTACAAATGACCAAACACACCTACCTGACACAATATTGAAGAAAAAAATTTTTCATCCCTACCTGGCCAAAATTGAAGAAAACTGCCATATCTGGACCTTACGAAAATCTCTCAAAATCACCCAAAAATGACCCGTCACCAATTTTTCCAAAAAGTGATGAAAATTAATTTACCACACCTGACATTCATAAAAAATGTGGAAACGCGCCCGGGTCACTTCATTAAAGCCCCAAATTTCAGCTTTAAAGATTGCCAGAAAGCACACCTGAGAACAGGATTTGGAGAGAGGGGGGGTGGAGAGAGTTTTTGCTCTATTTCTTCCTAAATAATGACACAATCACTCTTCCAGCACATTACCCTCACTACATATGACCAAACACACCTACCTGACACAATATTGAAGAAAAAATTTTTTCATCCCTACCTGGCCAAAATTGAAGAAATCTGCCATAACCGGACCTTACGAAAATCTCTCAAAATCACCCAAAAATGACCCGTCACCAATTTTTCCAAAAAGTGATGAAAATTAATTTACCACACCTGACATTCATAAAAAATGTGGAAACGCGCCCGGGTCACTTCATTAAACCCCCAATTTCAGCTTTAAAGATTGCCAGAAAGCACACCTGAGAACAGGATTTGGAGAGAGGGGGGGTGGAGAGAGTTTTTGCTCTATTTCTTCCTAAATAATGACACAATCACTCTTCCAGCACTTTACCCTCACTACAAATGACCAAACACACCTACCTGACACAATATTGAAGAAAAAAATTTTTCATCCCTACCTGGCCAAAACTGAAGAATACTGCCATATCCGATCCTTAGTAAAATCTCTCAAAATCACCCAAAAATGACCCATCACAAATTTTTCCAAAAAGTGATGAAAATTAATTTACCACACCTGACATTCATAAAAAATGTGGAAACACGCCCGGGTCACTTCATTAAAGCCCCCAATTTCAGCTTTAAAGATTGCCAGAAAGCACACCTGAGAACAGGATTTGGAGAGAGGGGGGGTGGAGAGAGTTTTTGCTCTATTTCTTCCTAAATAATGACACAATCACTCATTCAGCACTTTACCCTCACTACAAATGACCAAACACACCTACCTGACACAATATTGAAGAAAAAATTTTTTCATCCCTACCTGGCCAAAATTGAAGAAAACTGCCATATCCGGACCTTAGTAAAATCTCTCAAAATCACCCAAAAATGACCCGTCACCAATTTTTCCAAAAAGTGATGAAAATTAATTTACCACACCTGACATTCATAAAAAATGTGGAAACACGCCCGGGTCACTTTATTAAAGCCCCCAATTTCAGCTTTAAAGATTGCCAGAAAGCACACCTGAGAACAGGATTTGGAGAGAGGGGGGGGTGGAGAGAGTTTTTGCTCTATTTCTTCCTAAATAATGACACAATCACTCTTCCAGCACTTTACCCTCACTACAAATGACCAAACACACCTACCTGACACAATATTGAAGAAAAAAATTTTTCATCCCTACCTGGCCAAAATTGAAGAAAACTGCCATATCCGGACCTTACGAAAATCTCTCAAAATCACCCAAAAATGACCCGTCACTAATTTTTCCAAAAAGTGATGAAAATTAATTTACCACACCTGACATTCATAAAAAATGTGGAAACGCGCCCGGGTCACTTCATTAAAGCCCCCAATTTCAGCTTTAAAGATTGCCAGAAAGCACACCTGAGAACAGGATTTGGAGAGAGGGGGGGGGGGGGAGAGAGTTTTTGCTCTATTTCTTCCTAAATAATGACACAATCACTCTTCCAGCACTTTACCCTCACTACAAATGACCAAACACACCTACCTGACACAATATTGAAGAAAAAAATTTTTCATCCCTACCTGGCCAAAATTGAAGAATACTGCCATATCCGGACCTTAGTAAAATCTCTCAAAATCACCCAAAAATGACCCGTCACCAATTTTTCCAAAAAGTGATGAAAATTAATTTACCACACCTGACATTCATAAAAAATGTGGAAACACGCCCGGGTCACTTTATTAAAGCCCCCAATTTCAGCTTTAAATATTGCCAGAAAGCACACCTGAGAACAGGATTTGGAGAGAGGGGGGGGTGGAGAGAGTTTTTGCTCTATTTCTTCCTAAATAATGACACAATCACTCTTCCAGCACTTTACCCTCACTACAAATGACCAAACACACCTACCTGACACAATATTGAAGAAAAAAATTTTTCATCCCTACCTGGCCAAAATTGAAGAAAACTGCCATATCCGGACCTTACGAAAATCTCTCAAAATCACCCAAAAATGACCCGTCACCAATTTTTCCAAAAAGTGATGAAAATTAATTTACCACACCTGACATTCATAAAAAATGTGGAAACGCGCCCGGGTCACTTCATTAAAGCCCCCAATTTCAGCTTTAAAGATTGCCAGAAAGCACACCTGAGAACAGGATTTGGAGAGAGGGGGGGTGGGGGAGAGTTTTTGCTCTATTTCTTCCTAAATAATGACACAATCACTCTTCCAGCACTTTACCCTCACTACAAATGACCAAACACACCTACCTGACACAATATTGAAGAAAGAAATTTTTCATCCCTACCTGGCCAAAATTGAAGAAAACTGCCATATCTGGACCTTACGAAAATCTCTCAAAATCACCCAAAAATGACCCGTCACCAATTTTTCCAAAAAGTGATGAAAATTAATTTACCACACCTGACATTCATAAAAAATGTGGAAACGCGCCCGGGTCACTTCATTAAAGCCCCAAATTTCAGCTTTAAAGATTGCCAGAAAGCACACCTGAGAACAGGATTTGGAGAGAGGGGGGGTGGAGAGAGTTTTTGCTCTATTTCTTCCTAAATAATGACACAATCACTCTTCCAGCACATTACCCTCACTACATATGACCAAACACACCTACCTGACACAATATTGAAGAAAAAATTTTTTCATCCCTACCTGGCCAAAATTGAAGAAATCTGCCATAACCGGACCTTACGAAAATCTATCAAAATCACCCAAAAATGACCCGTCACCAATTTTTCCAAAAAGTGATGAAAATTAATTTACCACACCTGACATTCATAAAAAATGTGGAAACGCGCCCGGGTCACTTCATTAAAGCCCCCAATTTCAGCTTTAAAGATTGCCAGAAAGCACACCTGAGAACAGGATTTGGAGAGAGGGGGGGTGGAGAGAGTTTTTGCTCTATTTCTTCCTAAATAATGACACAATCACTCTTCCAGCACTTTACCCTCACTACAAATGACCAAACACACCTACCTGACACAATATTGAAGAAAAAAATTTTTCATCCCTACCTGGCCAAAATTGAAGAATACTGCCATATCCGATCCTTAGTAAAATCTCTCAAAATCACCCAAAAATGACCCGTCACCAATTTTTCCAAAAAGTGATGAAAATTAATTTACCACACCTGACATTCATAAAAAATGTGGAAACACGCCCGGGTCACTTCATTAAAGCCCCCAATTTCAGCTTTAAAGATTGCCAGAAAGCACACCTGAGAACAGGATTTGGAGAGAGGGGGGGTGGAGAGAGTTTTTGCTCTATTTTTTCCTAAATAATGACACAATCACTCTTCCAGCACTTTACCCTCACTACAAATGACCAAACACACCTACCTGACACAATATTGAAGAAAAAATTTTTTCATCCCTACCTGGCCAAAATTGAAGAAAACTGCCATATCCGGACCTTACTAAAATCTCTCAAAATCACCCAAAAATGACCCGTCACCAATTTTTCCAAAAAGTGATGAAAATTAATTTACCACACCTGACATTCATAAAAAATGTGGAAACGCGCCCGGGTCACTTCATTAAAGCCCCCAATTTCAGCTTTAAAGATTGCCAGAAAGCACACCTGAGAACAGGATTTGGAGAGAGGGGGGGTGGAGAGAGTTTTTGCTCTATTTCTTCCTAAATAATGACACAATCACTCTTCCAGCACTTTACCCTCACTACAAATGACCAAACACACCTACCTGACACAATATTGAAGAAAAAAATTTTTCATCCCTACCTGGCCAAAATTGAAGAATACTGCCATATCCGGACCTTACGAAAATCTCTCAAAATCACCCAAAAATGACCCGTCACCAATTTTTCCAAAAAGTGATGAAAATTAATTTACCACACCTGACATTCATAAAAAATGTGGAAACACGCCCGGGTCACTTTATTAAAGCCCCCAATTTCAGCTTTAAAGATTGCCAGAAAGCACACCTGAGAACAGGATTTGGAGAGAGGGGGGGTGGAGAGAGTTTTTGCTCTATTTCTTCCTAAATAATGACACAATCACTCTTCCAGCACTTTACCCTCACTACAAATGACCAAACACACCTACCTGACACAATATTGAAGAAAAAAATTTTTCATCCCTACCTAATCAAAATTGAAGAAAACTGCCATATCCGGACCTTACGAAAATCTCTCAAAATCACCCAAAAATGACCCGTCACCAATTTTTCCAAAAAGTGATGAAAATTAATTTACCACACCTGACATTCATAAAAAATGTGGAAACGCGCCTGGGTCACTTCATTAAAGCCCCCAATTTCAGCTTTAAAGATTGCCAGAAAGCACACCTGAGAACAGGATTTGGAGAGAGGGGGGGTGGAGAGAGTTTTTGCTCTATTTCTTCCTAAATAATGACACAATCACTCTTCCAGCACTTTACCCTCACTACAAATGACCAAACACACACACCTGACACAATATTGAAGAAAAAAATTTTTCATCCCTACCTGGCCAAAATTGAAGAAAACTGCCATATCCGGACCTTACGAAAATCTCTCAAAATCACCCAAAAATGACCCGTCACCAATTTTTCCAAAAAGTGATGAAAATTAATTTACCACACCTGACATTCATAAAAAATGTGGAAACGCGCCCGGGTCACTTCATTAAAGCCCCCAATTTCAGCTTTAAAGATTGCCAGAAAGCACACCTGAGAACAGGATTTGGAGAGAGGGGGGGTGGAGAGAGTTTTTGCTCTATTTCTTCCTAAATAATGACACAATCACTCTTCCAGCACTTTACCCTCACTACAAATGACCAAACACACCTACCTGACACAATATTGAAGAAAAAATTTTTCATCCCTACCTGGCCAAAATTGAAGAAAACTGCCATATCCGGACCTTACGAAAATCTCTCAAAATCACCCAAAAATGACCCGTCACCAATTTTTCCAAAAAGTGATGAAAATTAATTTACCACACCTGACATTCATAAAAAATGTGGAAACGCGCCCGGGTCACTTCATTAAAGCCCCCAATTTCAGCTTTAAAGATTGCCAGAAAGCACACCTGAGAACAGGATTTGGAGAGAGGGGGGGTGGAGAGAGTTTTTGCTCTATTTCTTCCTAAATAATGACACAATCACTCTTCCAGCACTTTACCCTCACTACAAATGACCAAACACACACACCTGACACAATATTGAAGAAAAAAATTTTTCATCCCTACCTGGCCAAAATTGAAGAAAACTGCCATATCCGGACCTTACGAAAATCTCTCAAAATCACCCAAAAATGACCCGTCACCAATTTTTCCAAAAAGTGATGAAAATTAATTTACCACACCTGACATTCATAAAAAATGTGGAAACGCGCCCGGGTCACTTCATTAAAGCCCCCAATTTCAGCTTTAAAGATTGCCAGAAAGCACACCTGAGAACAGGATTTGGAGAGAGGGGGGGTGGAGAGAGTTTTTGCTCTATTTCTTCCTAAATAATGACACAATCACTCTTCCAGCACTTTACCCTCACTACAAATGACCAAACACACACACCTGACACAATATTGAAGAAAAAAATTTTTCATCCCTACCTGGCCAAAATTGAAGAAAACTGCCATATCCGGACCTTACGAAAATCTCTCAAAATCACCCAAAAATGACCCGTCACCAATTTTTCCAAAAAGTGATGAAAATTAATTTACCACACCTGACATTCATAAAAAATGTGGAAACGCGCCCGGGTCACTTCATTAAAGCCCCCAATTTCAGCTTTAAAGATTGCCAGAAAGCACACCTGAGAACAGGATTTGGAGAGAGGGGGGGTGGAGAGAGTTTTTGCTCTATTTCTTCCTAAATAATGACACAATCACTCTTCCAGCACTTTACCCTCACTACAAATGACCAAACACACCTACCTGACACAATATTGAAGAAAAAAATTTTTCATCCCTACCTGGCCAAAATTGAAGAAAACTGCCATATCCGGACCTTACGAAAATCTCTCAAAATCACCCAAAAATGACCCGTCACCAATTTTTCCAAAAAGTGATGAAAATTAATTTACCACACCTGACATTCATAAAAAATGTGGAAACGCGCCCGGGTCACTTCATTAAAGCCCCCAATTTCAGCTTTAAAGATTGCCAGAAAGCACACCTGAGAACAGGATTTGGAGAGAGGGGGGGTGGAGAGAGTTTTTGCTCTATTTCTTCCTAAATAATGACACAATCACTCTTCCAGCACTTTACCCTCACTACAAATGACCAAACACACACACCTGACACAATATTGAAGAAAAAAATTTTTCATCCCTACCTGGCCAAAATTGAAGAAAACTGCCATATCCGGACCTTACGAAAATCTCTCAAAATCACCCAAAAATGACCCGTCACCAATTTTTCCAAAAAGTGATGAAAATTAATTTACCACACCTGACATTCATAAAAAATGTGGAAACGCGCCCGGGTCACTTCATTAAAGCCCCCAATTTCAGCTTTAAAGATTGCCAGAAAGCACACCTGAGAACAGGATTTGGAGAGAGGGGGGGTGGAGAGAGTTTTTGCTCTATTTCTTCCTAAATAATGACACAATCACTCTTCCAGCACTTTACCCTCACTACAAATGACCAAACACACCTACCTGACACAATATTGAAGAAAAAAATTTTTCATCCCTACCTGGCCAAAATTGAAGAAAACTGCCATATCCGGACCTTACGAAAATCTCTCAAAATCACCCAAAAATGACCCGTCACCAATTTTTCCAAAAAGTGATGAAAATTAATTTACCACACCTGACATTCATAAAAAATGTGGAAACGCGCCCGGGTCACTTCATTAAAGCCCCCAATTTCAGCTTTAAAGATTGCCAGAAAGCACACCTGAGAACAGGATTTGGAGAGAGGGGGGGTGGAGAGAGTTTTTGCTCTATTTCTTCCTAAATAATGACACAATCACTCTTCCAGCACTTTACCCTCACTACAAATGACCAAACACACACACCTGACACAATATTGAAGAAAAAAATTTTTCATCCCTACCTGGCCAAAATTGAAGAAAACTGCCATATCCGGACCTTACGAAAATCTCTCAAAATCACCCAAAAATGACCCGTCACCAATTTTTCCAAAAAGTGATGAAAATTAATTTACCACACCTGACATTCATAAAAAATGTGGAAACGCGCCCGGGTCACTTCATTAAAGCCCCCAATTTCAGCTTTAAAGATTGCCAGAAAGCACACCTGAGAACAGGATTTGGAGAGAGGGGGGGTGGAGAGAGTTTTTGCTCTATTTCTTCCTAAATAATGACACAATCACTCTTCCAGCACTTTACCCTCACTACAAATGACCAAACACACACACCTGACACAATATTGAAGAAAAAAATTTTTCATCCCTACCTGGCCAAAATTGAAGAAAACTGCCATATCCGGACCTTACGAATATCTCTTAAAATCACCCAAAAATGACCCGTCACCAATTTTTCCAAAAAGTGATGAAAATTAATTTACCACACCTGACATTCATAAAAAATGTGGAAACGCGCCCGGGTCACTTCATTAAAGCCCCCAATTTCAGCTTTAAAGATTGCCAGAAAGCACACCTGAGAACAGGATTTGGAGAGAGGGGGGGTGGAGAGAGTTTTTGCTCTATTTCTTCCTAAATAATGACACAATCACTCTTCCAGCACTTTACCCTCACTACAAATGACCAAACACACACACCTGACACAATATTGAAGAAAAAAATTTTTCATCCCTACCTGGCCAAAATTGAAGAAAACTGCCATATCCAGACCTTACGAAAATCTCTCAAAATCACCCAAAAATGACCCGTCACCAATTTTTCCAAAAAGTGATGAAAATTAATTTACCACACCTGACATTCATAAAAAATGTGGAAACGCGCCCGGGTCACTTCATTAAAGCCCCCAATTTCAGCTTTAAAGATTGCCAGAAAGCACACCTGAGAACAGGATTTGGAGAGAGGGGGGGTGGAGAGAGTTTTTGCTCTATTTCTTCCTAAATAATGACACAATCACTCTTCCAGCACTTTACCCTCACTACAAATGACCAAACACACACACCTGACACAATATTGAAGAAAAAAATTTTTCATCCCTACCTGGCCAAAATTGAAGAAAACTGCCATATCCGGACCTTACGAAAATCTCTCAAAATCACCCAAAAATGACCCGACACCAATTTTTCCAAAAAGTGATGAAAATTAATTTACCACACCTGACATTCATAAAAAATGTGGAAACGCGCCCGGGTCACTTCATTAAAGCCCCCAATTTCAGCTTTAAAGATTGCCAGAAAGCACACCTGAGAACAGGATTTGGAGAGAGGGGGGGTGGAGAGAGTTTTTGCTCTATTTCTTCCTAAATAATGACACAATCACTCTTCCAGCACTTTACCCTCACTACAAATGACCAAACACACCTACCTGACACAATATTGAAGAAAAAAATTTTTCATCCCTACCTGGCCAAAATTGAAGAAAACTGCCATATCCGGACCTTACGAAAATCTCTCAAAATCACCCAAAAATGACCCGTCACCAATTTTTCCAAAAAGTGATGAAAATTAATTTACCACACCTGACATTCATAAAAAATGTGGAAACGCGCCCGGGTCACTTCATTAAAGCCCCCAATTTCAGCTTTAAAGATTGCCAGAAAGCACACCTGAGAACAGGATTTGGAGAGAGGGGGGGTGGAGAGAGTTTTTGCTCTATTTCTTCCTAAATAATGACACAATCACTCTTCCAGCACTTTACCCTCACTACAAATGACCAAACACACACACCTGACACAATATTGAAGAAAAAAATTTTTCATCCCTACCTGGCCAAAATTGAAGAAAACTGCCATATCCGGACCTTACGAAAATCTCTCAAAATCACCCAAAAATGACCCGTCACCAATTTTTCCAAAAAGTGATGAAAATTAATTTACCACACCTGACATTCATAAAAAATGTGGAAACGCGCCCGGGTCACTTCATTAAAGCCCCCAATTTCAGCTTTAAAGATTGCCAGAAAGCACACCTGAGAACAGGATTTGGAGAGAGGGGGGGTGGAGAGAGTTTTTGCTCTATTTCTTCCTAAATAATGACACAATCACTCTTCCAGCACTTTACCCTCACTACAAATGACCAAACACACACACCTGACACAATATTGAAGAAAAAAATTTTTCATCCCTACCTGGCCAAAATTGAAGAAAACTGCCATATCCGGACCTTACGAAAATCTCTCAAAATCACCCAAAAATGACCCGTCACCAATTTTTCCAAAAAGTGATGAAAATTAATTTACCACACCTGACATTCATAAAAAATGTGGAAACGCGCCCGGGTCACTTCATTAAAGCCCCCAATTTCAGCTTTAAAGATTGCCAGAAAGCACACCTGAGAACAGGATTTGGAGAGAGGGGGGGTGGAGAGAGTTTTTGCTCTATTTCTTCCTAAATAATGACACAATCACTCTTCCAGCACTTTACCCTCACTACAAATGACCAAACACACACACCTGACACAATATTGAAGAAAAAAATTTTTCATCCCTACCTGGCCAAAATTGAAGAAAACTGCCATATCCAGACCTTACGAAAATCTCTCAAAATCACACAAAAATGACCCGTCACCAATTTTTCCAAAAAGTGATGAAAATTAATTTACCACACCTGACATTCATAAAAAATGTGGAAACGCGCCCGGGTCACTTCATTAAAGCCCCCAATTTCAGCTTTAAAGATTGCCAGAAAGCACACCTGAGAACAGGATTTGGAGAGAGGGGGGGTGGAGAGAGTTTTTGCTCTATTTCTTCCTAAATAATGACACAATCACTTTTCCAGCACTTTACCCTCACTACAAATGACCAAACACACACACCTGACACAATATTGAAGAAAAAAATTTTTCATCCCTACCTGGCCAAAATTGAAGAAAACTGCCATATCCGGACCTTACGAAAATCTCTCAAAATCACCCAAAAATGACCCGTCACCAATTTTTCCAAAAAGTGATGAAAATTAATTTACCACACCTGACATTCATAAAAAATGTGGAAACGCGCCCGGGTCACTTCATTAAAGCCCCCAATTTCAGCTTTAAAGATTGCCAGAAAGCACACCTGAGAACAGGATTTGGAGAGAGGGGGGGTGGAGAGAGTTTTTGCTCTATTTCTTCCTAAATAATGACACAATCACTCTTCCAGCACTTTACCCTCACTACAAATGACCAAACACACACACCTGACACAATATTGAAGAAAAAAATTTTTCATCCCTACCTGGCCAAAATTGAAGAAAACTGCCATATCCGGACCTTACGAAAATCTCTCAAAATCACCCAAAAATGACCCGTCACCAATTTTTCCAAAAAGTGATGAAAATTAATTTACCACACCTGACATTCATAAAAAATGTGGAAACGCGCCCGGGTCACTTCATTAAAGCCCCCAATTTCAGCTTTAAAGATTGCCAGAAAGCACACCTGAGAACAGGATTTGGAGAGAGGGGGGGTGGAGAGAGTTTTTGCTCTATTTCTTCCTAAATAATGACACAATCACTCTTCCAGCACTTTACCCTCACTACAAATGACCAAACACACACACCTGACACAATATTGAAGAAAAAAATTTTTCATCCCTACCTGGCCAAAATTGAAGAAAACTGCCATATCCGGACCTTACGAAAATCTCTCAAAATCACCCAAAAATGACCCGTCACCAATTTTTCCAAAAAGTGATGAAAATTAATTTACCACACCTGACATTCATAAAAAATGTGGAAACGCGCCCGGGTCACTTCATTAAAGCCCCCAATTTCAGCTTTAAAGATTGCCAGAAAGCACACCTGAGAACAGGATTTGGAGAGAGGGGGGGTGGAGAGAGTTTTTGCTCTATTTCTTCCTAAATAATGACACAATCACTCTTCCAGCACTTTACCCTCACTACAAATGACCAAACACACCTACCTGACACAATATTGAAGAAAAAAATTTTTCATCCCTACCTGGCCAAAATTGAAGAAAACTGCCATATCCGGACCTTACGAAAATCTCTCAAAATCACCCAAAAATGACCCGTCACCAATTTTTCCAAAAAGTGATGAAAATTAATTTACCACACCTGACATTCATAAAAAATGTGGAAACGCGCCCGGGTCACTTCATTAAAGCCCCCAATTTCAGCATTAAAGATTGCCAGAAAGCACACCTGAGAACAGGATTTGGAGAGAGGGGGGGTGGAGAGAGTTTTTGCTCTATTTCTTCCTAAATAATGACACAATCACTCTTCCAGCACTTTACCCTCACTACAAATGACCAAACACACCTACCTGACACAATATTGAAGAAAAAAATTTTTCATCCCTACCTGGCCAAAATTGAAGAAAACTGCCATATCCGGACCTTACGAAAATCTCTCAAAATCACCCAAAAATGACCCGTCACCAATTTTTCCAAAAAGTGATGAAAATTAATTTACCACACCTGACATTCATAAAAAATGTGGAAACGCGCCCGGGTCACTTCATTAAAGCCCCCAATTTCAGCTTTAAAGATTGCCAGAAAGCACACCTGAGAACAGGATTTGGAGAGAGGGGGGGTGGAGAGAGTTTTTGCTCTATTTCTTCCTAAATAATGACACAATCACTCTTCCAGCACTTTACCCTCACTACAAATGACCAAACACACCTACCTGACACAATATTGAAGAAAAAAATTTTTCATCCCTACCTGGCCAAAATTGAAGAAAACTGCCATATCCGGACCTTACGAAAATCTCTCAAAATCACCCAAAAATGACCCGTCACCAATTTTTCCAAAAAGTGATGAAAATTAATTTACCACACCTGACATTCATAAAAAATGTGGAAACGCGCCCGGGTCACTTCATTAAAGCCCCCAATTTCAGCTTTAAAGATTGCCAGAAAGCACACCTGAGAACAGGATTTGGAGAGAGGGGGGGTGGAGAGAGTTTTTGCTCTATTTCTTCCTAAATAATGACACAATCACTCTTCCAGCACTTTACCCTCACTACAAATGACCAAACACACACACCTGACACAATATTGAAGAAAAAAATTTTTCATCCCTACCTGGAAAAAATTGAAGAAAACTGCCATATCCGGACCTTACGAAAATCTCTCAAAATCACCCAAAAATGACCCGTCACCAATTTTTCCAAAAAGTGATGAAAATTAATTTACCACACCTGACATTCATAAAAAATGTGGAAACGCGCCCGGGTCACTTCATTAAAGCCCCCAATTTCAGCTTTAAAGATTGCCAGAAAGCACACCTGAGAACAGGATTTGGAGAGAGGGGGGGTGGAGAGAGTTTTTGCTCTATTTCTTCCTAAATAATGACACAATCACTCTTCCAGCACTTTACCCTCACTACAAATGACCAAACACACACACCTGACACAATATTGAAGAAAAAAATTTTTCATCCCTACCTGGCCAAAATTGAAGAAAACTGCCATATCCGGACCTTACGAAAATCTCTCAAAATCACCCAAAAATGACCCGTCACCAATTTTTCCAAAAAGTGATGAAAATTAATTTACCACACCTGACATTCATAAAAAATGTGGAAACGCGCCCGGGTCACTTCATTAAAGCCCCCAATTTCAGCTTTAAAGATTGCCAGAAAGCACACCTGAGAACAGGATTTGGAGAGAGGGGGGGTGGAGAGAGTTTTTGCTCTATTTCTTCCTAAATAATGACACAATCACTCTTCCAGCACTTTACCCTCACTACAAATGACCAAACACACCTACCTGACACAATATTGAAGAAAAAAATTTTTCATCCCTACCTGGCCAAAATTGAAGAAAACTGCCATATCCGGACCTTACGAAAATCTCTCAAAATCACCCAAAAATGACCCGTCACCAATTTTTCCAAAAAGTGATGAAAATTAATTTACCACACCTGACATTCATAAAAAATGTGGAAACGCGCCCGGGTCACTTCATTAAAGCCCCCAATTTCAGCTTTAAAGATTGCCAGAAAGCACACCTGAGAACAGGATTTGGAGAGAGGGGGGGTGGAGAGAGTTTTTGCTCTATTTCTTCCTAAATAATGACACAATCACTCTTCCAGCACTTTACCCTCACTACAAATGACCAAACACACACACCTGACACAATATTGAAGAAAAAAATTTTTCATCCCTACCTGGCCAAAATTGAAGAAAACTGCCATATCCGGACCTTACGAAAATCTCTCAAAATCACCCAAAAATGACCCGTCACCAATTTTTCCAAAAAGTGATGAAAATTAATTTACCACACCTGACATTCATAAAAAATGTGGAAACGGCCCGGGTCACTTCATTAAGCCCCAATTTCAGCTTTAAAGATTGCCAGAAAGCACACCTGAGAACAGGATTTGGAGAGAGGGGGGGGTGAGAGAGTTTTTGGCTCTATTTCTTCTTAAATAATGACACAATCACTCTTCCAGCACTTTACCCTCACTACAAATGACCAAACACACCTACCTGACACAATATTGAAGAAAAAAATTTTTCATCCTACCTGGCCAAAATTGAAGAAAACTGCCATATCCGGACCTTACGAAAATCTCTCAAAATCACCCAAAAAATGACCCGTCACCAATTTTTTCCAAAAGTGATGAAAATTAATTTACCACACCTGACATTCATAAAAAATGTGGAAAACGCGCCCGGGTCACTTCATTAAAGCCCCCAATTTCAGCTTTAAAGATTGCCAGAAAGCACACCTGAGAACAGGATTTGGAGAGAGGGGGGGTGGAGAGAGTTTTTGCTCTATTTCTTCTTAAATAATGACACAATCACTCTTCCAGCACTTTACCCTCACTACAAATGACCAAACACACACTACCTGACACAATATTGAAGAAAAAAATTTTTCATCCCTACCTGGCCAAAATTGAAGAAAACTGCCATATCCGGACCTTACGAAAATCTCTCAAAATCACCCAAAAATGACCCGTCACCAATTTTTCCAAAAAGTGATGAAAATTAATTTACCACACCTGACATTCATAAAAAATGTGGAAACGCGCCCGGGTCACTTCATTAAAGCCCCCAATTTCAGCTTTAAAGATTGCCAGAAAGCACACCTGAGAACAGGATTTGGAGAGAGGGGGGGTGGAGAGAGTTTTTGCTCTATTTCTTCCTAAATAATGACACAATCACTCTTCCAGCACTTTACCCTCACTACAAATGACCAAACACACACACCTGACACAATATTGAAGAAAAAAATTTTTCATCCCTACCTGGCCAAAATTGAAGAAAACTGCCATATCCGGACCTTACGAAAATCTCTCAAAATCACCCAAAAATGACCCGTCACCAATTTTTCCAAAAAGTGATGAAAATTAATTTACCACACCTGACATTCATAAAAAATGTGGAAACGCGCCCGGGTCACTTCATTAAAGCCCCCAATTTCAGCTTTAAAGATTGCCAGAAAGCACACCTGAGAACAGGATTTGGAGAGAGGGGGGGTGGAGAGAGTTTTTGCTCTATTTCTTCCTAAATAATGACACAATCACTCTTCCAGCACTTTACCCTCACTACAAATGACCAAACACACACACCTGACACAATATTGAAGAAAAAAATTTTTCATCCCTACCTGGCCAAAATTGAAGAAAACTGCCATATCCGGACCTTACGAAAATCTCTCAAAATCACCCAAAAATGACCCGTCACCAATTTTTCCAAAAAGTGATGAAAATTAATTTACCACACCTGACATTCATAAAAAATGTGGAAACGCGCCCGGGTCACTTCATTAAAGCCCCCAATTTCAGCTTTAAAGATTGCCAGAAAGCACACCTGAGAACAGGATTTGGAGAGAGGGGGGGTGGAGAGAGTTTTTGCTCTATTTCTTCCTAAATAATGACACAATCACTCTTCCAGCACTTTACCCTCACTACAAATGACCAAACACACACACCTGACACAATATTGAAGAAAAAAATTTTTCATCCCTACCTGGCCAAAATTGAAGAAAACTGCCATATCCGGACCTTACGAAAATCTCTCAAAATCACCCAAAAATGACCCGTCACCAATTTTTCCAAAAAGTGATGAAAATTAATTTACCACACCTGACATTCATAAAAAATGTGGAAACGCGCCCGGGTCACTTCATTAAAGCCCCCAATTTCAGCTTTAAAGATTGCCAGAAAGCACACCTGAGAACAGGATTTGGAGAGAGGGGGGGTGGAGAGAGTTTTTGCTCTATTTCTTCCTAAATAATGACACAATCACTCTTCCAGCACTTTACCCTCACTACAAATGACCAAACACACCACCTGACACAATATTGAAGAAAAAAATTTTTCATCCCTACCTGGCCAAAATTGAAGAAAACTGCCATATCCGGACCTTACGAAAATCTCTCAAAATCACCCAAAAATGACCCGTCACCAATTTTTCCAAAAAGTGATGAAAATTAATTTACCACACCTGACATTCATAAAAAATGTGGAAACGCGCCCGGGTCACTTCATTAAAGCCCCCAATTTCAGCTTTAAAGATTGCCAGAAAGCACACCTGAGAACAGGATTTGGAGAGAGGGGGGGTGGAGAGAGTTTTTGCTCTATTTCTTCCTAAATAATGACACAATCACTCTTCCAGCACTTTACCCTCACTACAAATGACCAAACACACACTACCTGACACAATATTGAAGAAAAAAATTTTTCATCCCTACCTGGCCAAAATTGAAGAAAACTGCCATATCCGGACCTTACGAAAATCTCTCAAAATCACCCAAAAATGACCCGTCACCAATTTTTCCAAAAAGTGATGAAAATTAATTTACCACACCTGACATTCATAAAAAATGTGGAAACGCGCCCGGGTCACTTCATTAAAGCCCCCAATTTCAGCTTTAAAGATTGCCAGAAAGCACACCTGAGAACAGGATTTGGAGAGAGGGGGGGTGGAGAGAGTTTTTGCTCTATTTCTTCCTAAATAATGACACAATCACTCTTCCAGCACTTTACCCTCACTACAAATGACCAAACACACCTACCTGACACAATATTGAAGAAAAAAATTTTTCATCCCTACCTGGCCAAAATTGAAGAAAACTGCCATATCCGGACCTTACGAAAATCTCTCAAAATCACCCAAAAATGACCCGTCACCAATTTTTCCAAAAAGTGATGAAAATTAATTTACCACACCTGACATTCATAAAAAATGTGGAAACGCGCCCGGGTCACTTCATTAAAGCCCCCAATTTCAGCTTTAAAGATTGCCAGAAAGCACACCTGAGAACAGGATTTGGAGAGAGGGGGGGTGGAGAGAGTTTTTGCTCTATTTCTTCCTAAATAATGACACAATCACTCTTCCAGCACTTTACCCTCACTACAAATGACCAAACACACCTACCTGACACAATATTGAAGAAAAAAATTTTTCATCCCTACCTGGCCAAAATTGAAGAAAACTGCCATATCCGGACCTTACGAAAATCTCTCAAAATCACCCAAAAATGACCCGTCACCAATTTTTCCAAAAAGTGATGAAAATTAATTTACCACACCTGACATTCATAAAAAATGTGGAAACGCGCCCGGGTCACTTCATTAAAGCCCCCAATTTCAGCTTTAAAGATTGCCAGAAAGCACACCTGAGAACAGGATTTGGAGAGAGGGGGGGTGGAGAGAGTTTTTGCTCTATTTCTTCCTAAATAATGACACAATCACTCTTCCAGCACTTTACCCTCACTACAAATGACCAAACACACCTACCTGACACAATATTGAAGAAAAAAATTTTTCATCCCTACCTGGCCAAAATTGAAGAAAACTGCCATATCCGGACCTTACGAAAATCTCTCAAAATCACCCAAAAATGACCCGTCACCAATTTTTCCAAAAAGTGATGAAAATTAATTTACCACACCTGACATTCATAAAAAATGTGGAAACGCGCCCGGGTCACTTCATTAAAGCCCCCAATTTCAGCTTTAAAGATTGCCAGAAAGCACACCTGAGAACAGGATTTGGAGAGAGGGGGGGTGGAGAGAGTTTTTGCTCTATTTCTTCCTAAATAATGACACAATCACTCTTCCAGCACTTTACCCTCACTACAAATGACCAAACACACCTACCTGACACAATATTGAAGAAAAAAATTTTTCATCCCTACCTGGCCAAAATTGAAGAAAACTGCCATATCCGGACCTTACGAAAATCTCTCAAAATCACCCAAAAATGACCCGTCACCAATTTTTCCAAAAAGTGATGAAAATTAATTTACCACACCTGACATTCATAAAAAATGTGGAAACGCGCCCGGGTCACTTCATTAAAGCCCCCAATTTCAGCTTTAAAGATTGCCAGAAAGCACACCTGAGAACAGGATTTGGAGAGAGGGGGGGTGGAGAGAGTTTTTGCTCTATTTCTTCCTAAATAATGACACAATCACTCTTCCAGCACTTTACCCTCACTACAAATGACCAAACACACCTACCTGACACAATATTGAAGAAAAAAATTTTTCATCCCTACCTGGCCAAAATTGAAGAAAACTGCCATATCCGGACCTTACGAAAATCTCTCAAAATCACCCAAAAATGACCCGTCACCAATTTTTCCAAAAAGTGATGAAAATTAATTTACCACACCTGACATTCATAAAAAATGTGGAAACGCGCCCGGGTCACTTCATTAAAGCCCCCAATTTCAGCTTTAAAGATTGCCAGAAAGCACACCTGAGAACAGGATTTGGAGAGAGGGGGGGTGGAGAGAGTTTTTGCTCTATTTCTTCCTAAATAATGACACAATCACTCTTCCAGCACTTTACCCTCACTACAAATGACCAAACACACCTACCTGACACAATATTGAAGAAAAAAATTTTTCATCCCTACCTGGCCAAAATTGAAGAAAACTGCCATATCCGGACCTTACGAAAATCTCTCAAAATCACCCAAAAATGACCCGTCACCAATTTTTCCAAAAAGTGATGAAAATTAATTTACCACACCTGACATTCATAAAAAATGTGGAAACGCGCCCGGGTCACTTCATTAAAGCCCCCAATTTCAGCTTTAAAGATTGCCAGAAAGCACACCTGAGAACAGGATTTGGAGAGAGGGGGGGTGGAGAGAGTTTTTGCTCTATTTCTTCCTAAATAATGACACAATCACTCTTCCAGCACTTTACCCTCACTACAAATGACCAAACACACCTACCTGACACAATATTGAAGAAAAAAATTTTTCATCCCTACCTGGCCAAAATTGAAGAAAACTGCCATATCCGGACCTTACGAAAATCTCTCAAAATCACCCAAAAATGACCCGTCACCAATTTTTCCAAAAAGTGATGAAAATTAATTTACCACACCTGACATTCATAAAAAATGTGGAAACGCGCCCGGGTCACTTCATTAAAGCCCCCAATTTCAGCTTTAAAGATTGCCAGAAAGCACACCTGAGAACAGGATTTGGAGAGAGGGGGGGTGGAGAGAGTTTTTGCTCTATTTCTTCCTAAATAATGACACAATCACTCTTCCAGCACTTTACCCTCACTACAAATGACCAAACACACCTACCTGACACAATATTGAAGAAAAAAATTTTTCATCCCTACCTGGCCAAAATTGAAGAAAACTGCCATATCCGGACCTTACGAAAATCTCTCAAAATCACCCAAAAATGACCCGTCACCAATTTTTCCAAAAAGTGATGAAAATTAATTTACCACACCTGACATTCATAAAAAATGTGGAAACGCGCCCGGGTCACTTCATTAAAGCCCCCAATTTCAGCTTTAAAGATTGCCAGAAAGCACACCTGAGAACAGGATTTGGAGAGAGGGGGGGTGGAGAGAGTTTTTGCTCTATTTCTTCCTAAATAATGACACAATCACTCTTCCAGCACTTTACCCTCACTACAAATGACCAAACACACCTACCTGACACAATATTGAAGAAAAAAATTTTTCATCCCTACCTGGCCAAAATTGAAGAAAACTGCCATATCCGGACCTTACGAAAATCTCTCAAAATCACCCAAAAATGACCCGTCACCAATTTTTCCAAAAAGTGATGAAAATTAATTTACCACACCTGACATTCATAAAAAATGTGGAAACGCGCCCGGGTCACTTCATTAAAGCCCCCAATTTCAGCTTTAAAGATTGCCAGAAAGCACACCTGAGAACAGGATTTGGAGAGAGGGGGGGTGGAGAGAGTTTTTGCTCTATTTCTTCCTAAATAATGACACAATCACTCTTCCAGCACTTTACCCTCACTACAAATGACCAAACACACCTACCTGACACAATATTGAAGAAAAAAATTTTTCATCCCTACCTGGCCAAAATTGAAGAAAACTGCCATATCCGGACCTTACGAAAATCTCTCAAAATCACCCAAAAATGACCCGTCACCAATTTTTCCAAAAAGTGATGAAAATTAATTTACCACACCTGACATTCATAAAAAATGTGGAAACGCGCCCGGGTCACTTCATTAAAGCCCCCAATTTCAGCTTTAAAGATTGCCAGAAAGCACACCTGAGAACAGGATTTGGAGAGAGGGGGGGTGGAGAGAGTTTTTGCTCTATTTCTTCCTAAATAATGACACAATCACTCTTCCAGCACTTTACCCTCACTACAAATGACCAAACACACCTACCTGACACAATATTGAAGAAAAAAATTTTTCATCCCTACCTGGCCAAAATTGAAGAAAACTGCCATATCCGGACCTTACGAAAATCTCTCAAAATCACCCAAAAATGACCCGTCACCAATTTTTCCAAAAAGTGATGAAAATTAATTTACCACACCTGACATTCATAAAAAATGTGGAAACGCGCCCGGGTCACTTCATTAAAGCCCCCAATTTCAGCTTTAAAGATTGCCAGAAAGCACACCTGAGAACAGGATTTGGAGAGAGGGGGGGTGGAGAGAGTTTTTGCTCTATTTCTTCCTAAATAATGACACAATCACTCTTCCAGCACTTTACCCTCACTACAAATGACCAAACACACCTACCTGACACAATATTGAAGAAAAAAATTTTTCATCCCTACCTGGCCAAAATTGAAGAAAACTGCCATATCCGGACCTTACGAAAATCTCTCAAAATCACCCAAAAATGACCCGTCACCAATTTTTCCAAAAAGTGATGAAAATTAATTTACCACACCTGACATTCATAAAAAATGTGGAAACGCGCCCGGGTCACTTCATTAAAGCCCCCAATTTCAGCTTTAAAGATTGCCAGAAAGCACACCTGAGAACAGGATTTGGAGAGAGGGGGGGTGGAGAGAGTTTTTGCTCTATTTCTTCCTAAATAATGACACAATCACTCTTCCAGCACTTTACCCTCACTACAAATGACCAAACACACCTACCTGACACAATATTGAAGAAAAAAATTTTTCATCCCTACCTGGCCAAAATTGAAGAAAACTGCCATATCCGGACCTTACGAAAATCTCTCAAAATCACCCAAAAATGACCCGTCACCAATTTTTCCAAAAAGTGATGAAAATTAATTTACCACACCTGACATTCATAAAAAATGTGGAAACGCGCCCGGGTCACTTCATTAAAGCCCCCAATTTCAGCTTTAAAGATTGCCAGAAAGCACACCTGAGAACAGGATTTGGAGAGAGGGGGGGTGGAGAGAGTTTTTGCTCTATTTCTTCCTAAATAATGACACAATCACTCTTCCAGCACTTTACCCTCACTACAAATGACCAAACACACCTACCTGACACAATATTGAAGAAAAAAATTTTTCATCCCTACCTGGCCAAAATTGAAGAAAACTGCCATATCCGGACCTTACGAAAATCTCTCAAAATCACCCAAAAATGACCCGTCACCAATTTTTCCAAAAAGTGATGAAAATTAATTTACCACACCTGACATTCATAAAAAATGTGGAAACGCGCCCGGGTCACTTCATTAAAGCCCCCAATTTCAGCTTTAAAGATTGCCAGAAAGCACACCTGAGAACAGGATTTGGAGAGAGGGGGGGTGGAGAGAGTTTTTGCTCTATTTCTTCCTAAATAATGACACAATCACTCTTCCAGCACTTTACCCTCACTACAAATGACCAAACACACCTACCTGACACAATATTGAAGAAAAAAATTTTTCATCCCTACCTGGCCAAAATTGAAGAAAACTGCCATATCCGGACCTTACGAAAATCTCTCAAAATCACCCAAAAATGACCCGTCACCAATTTTTCCAAAAAGTGATGAAAATTAATTTACCACACCTGACATTCATAAAAAATGTGGAAACGCGCCCGGGTCACTTCATTAAAGCCCCCAATTTCAGCTTTAAAGATTGCCAGAAAGCACACCTGAGAACAGGATTTGGAGAGAGGGGGGGTGGAGAGAGTTTTTGCTCTATTTCTTCCTAAATAATGACACAATCACTCTTCCAGCACTTTACCCTCACTACAAATGACCAAACACACCTACCTGACACAATATTGAAGAAAAAAATTTTTCATCCCTACCTGGCCAAAATTGAAGAAAACTGCCATATCCGGACCTTACGAAAATCTCTCAAAATCACCCAAAAATGACCCGTCACCAATTTTTCCAAAAAGTGATGAAAATTAATTTACCACACCTGACATTCATAAAAAATGTGGAAACGCGCCCGGGTCACTTCATTAAAGCCCCCAATTTCAGCTTTAAAGATTGCCAGAAAGCACACCTGAGAACAGGATTTGGAGAGAGGGGGGGTGGAGAGAGTTTTTGCTCTATTTCTTCCTAAATAATGACACAATCACTCTTCCAGCACTTTACCCTCACTACAAATGACCAAACACACCTACCTGACACAATATTGAAGAAAAAAATTTTTCATCCCTACCTGGCCAAAATTGAAGAAAACTGCCATATCCGGACCTTACGAAAATCTCTCAAAATCACCCAAAAATGACCCGTCACCAATTTTTCCAAAAAGTGATGAAAATTAATTTACCACACCTGACATTCATAAAAAATGTGGAAACGCGCCCGGGTCACTTCATTAAAGCCCCCAATTTCAGCTTTAAAGATTGCCAGAAAGCACACCTGAGAACAGGATTTGGAGAGAGGGGGGGTGGAGAGAGTTTTTGCTCTATTTCTTCCTAAATAATGACACAATCACTCTTCCAGCACTTTACCCTCACTACAAATGACCAAACACACCTACCTGACACAATATTGAAGAAAAAAATTTTTCATCCCTACCTGGCCAAAATTGAAGAAAACTGCCATATCCGGACCTTACGAAAATCTCTCAAAATCACCCAAAAATGACCCGTCACCAATTTTTCCAAAAAGTGATGAAAATTAATTTACCACACCTGACATTCATAAAAAATGTGGAAACGCGCCCGGGTCACTTCATTAAAGCCCCCAATTTCAGCTTTAAAGATTGCCAGAAAGCACACCTGAGAACAGGATTTGGAGAGAGGGGGGGTGGAGAGAGTTTTTGCTCTATTTCTTCCTAAATAATGACACAATCACTCTTCCAGCACTTTACCCTCACTACAAATGACCAAACACACCTACCTGACACAATATTGAAGAAAAAAATTTTTCATCCCTACCTGGCCAAAATTGAAGAAAACTGCCATATCCGGACCTTACGAAAATCTCTCAAAATCACCCAAAAATGACCCGTCACCAATTTTTCCAAAAAGTGATGAAAATTAATTTACCACACCTGACATTCATAAAAAATGTGGAAACGCGCCCGGGTCACTTCATTAAAGCCCCCAATTTCAGCTTTAAAGATTGCCAGAAAGCACACCTGAGAACAGGATTTGGAGAGAGGGGGGGTGGAGAGAGTTTTTGCTCTATTTCTTCCTAAATAATGACACAATCACTCTTCCAGCACTTTACCCTCACTACAAATGACCAAACACACCTACCTGACACAATATTGAAGAAAAAAATTTTTCATCCCTACCTGGCCAAAATTGAAGAAAACTGCCATATCCGGACCTTACGAAAATCTCTCAAAATCACCCAAAAATGACCCGTCACCAATTTTTCCAAAAAGTGATGAAAATTAATTTACCACACCTGACATTCATAAAAAATGTGGAAACGCGCCCGGGTCACTTCATTAAAGCCCCCAATTTCAGCTTTAAAGATTGCCAGAAAGCACACCTGAGAACAGGATTTGGAGAGAGGGGGGGTGGAGAGAGTTTTTGCTCTATTTCTTCCTAAATAATGACACAATCACTCTTCCAGCACTTTACCCTCACTACAAATGACCAAACACACCTACCTGACACAATATTGAAGAAAAAAATTTTTCATCCCTACCTGGCCAAAATTGAAGAAAACTGCCATATCCGGACCTTACGAAAATCTCTCAAAATCACCCAAAAATGACCCGTCACCAATTTTTCCAAAAAGTGATGAAAATTAATTTACCACACCTGACATTCATAAAAAATGTGGAAACGCGCCCGGGTCACTTCATTAAAGCCCCCAATTTCAGCTTTAAAGATTGCCAGAAAGCACACCTGAGAACAGGATTTGGAGAGAGGGGGGGTGGAGAGAGTTTTTGCTCTATTTCTTCCTAAATAATGACACAATCACTCTTCCAGCACTTTACCCTCACTACAAATGACCAAACACACCTACCTGACACAATATTGAAGAAAAAAATTTTTCATCCCTACCTGGCCAAAATTGAAGAAAACTGCCATATCCGGACCTTACGAAAATCTCTCAAAATCACCCAAAAATGACCCGTCACCAATTTTTCCAAAAAGTGATGAAAATTAATTTACCACACCTGACATTCATAAAAAATGTGGAAACGCGCCCGGGTCACTTCATTAAAGCCCCCAATTTCAGCTTTAAAGATTGCCAGAAAGCACACCTGAGAACAGGATTTGGAGAGAGGGGGGGTGGAGAGAGTTTTTGCTCTATTTCTTCCTAAATAATGACACAATCACTCTTCCAGCACTTTACCCTCACTACAAATGACCAAACACACCTACCTGACACAATATTGAAGAAAAAAATTTTTCATCCCTACCTGGCCAAAATTGAAGAAAACTGCCATATCCGGACCTTACGAAAATCTCTCAAAATCACCCAAAAATGACCCGTCACCAATTTTTCCAAAAAGTGATGAAAATTAATTTACCACACCTGACATTCATAAAAAATGTGGAAACGCGCCCGGGTCACTTCATTAAAGCCCCCAATTTCAGCTTTAAAGATTGCCAGAAAGCACACCTGAGAACAGGATTTGGAGAGAGGGGGGGTGGAGAGAGTTTTTGCTCTATTTCTTCCTAAATAATGACACAATCACTCTTCCAGCACTTTACCCTCACTACAAATGACCAAACACACCTACCTGACACAATATTGAAGAAAAAAATTTTTCATCCCTACCTGGCCAAAATTGAAGAAAACTGCCATATCCGGACCTTACGAAAATCTCTCAAAATCACCCAAAAATGACCCGTCACCAATTTTTCCAAAAAGTGATGAAAATTAATTTACCACACCTGACATTCATAAAAAATGTGGAAACGCGCCCGGGTCACTTCATTAAAGCCCCCAATTTCAGCTTTAAAGATTGCCAGAAAGCACACCTGAGAACAGGATTTGGAGAGAGGGGGGGTGGAGAGAGTTTTTGCTCTATTTCTTCCTAAATAATGACACAATCACTCTTCCAGCACTTTACCCTCACTACAAATGACCAAACACACCTACCTGACACAATATTGAAGAAAAAAATTTTTCATCCCTACCTGGCCAAAATTGAAGAAAACTGCCATATCCGGACCTTACGAAAATCTCTCAAAATCACCCAAAAATGACCCGTCACCAATTTTTCCAAAAAGTGATGAAAATTAATTTACCACACCTGACATTCATAAAAAATGTGGAAACGCGCCCGGGTCACTTCATTAAAGCCCCCAATTTCAGCTTTAAAGATTGCCAGAAAGCACACCTGAGAACAGGATTTGGAGAGAGGGGGGGTGGAGAGAGTACGAAAATCACCCTGGCCAATCACTGATTGTTATAGACGAATGTAGTGCTGTGAAAAAATTAGTGATTTTTCCAGTTTTTTTCCCTGAAATTTTTGAGTGTTGCTAGGTTTAATTTTGATGTCAAGGAGCAGGTTGGGGCCTCAGTTGCTGCCAATATTTTGCAGGATCAGGCTCAGGTACTGTGCTGCGTGGGACCTCTGGCGGAGGGAGCTTCCTACTTTGAGCAGTGCAGTGGTTTGTTTACAAACAAGGGGTGTGCACGTGTTTAAGTACAGCATGGCGATATGAAAAGTACCGGTAACTTTTTGACAGTATATTTTTGTGTCATTGGCAGTTATGTCAGTGAGTCTGCTGTCTATATAAAAGGGTTACGTAATAGATAAACCCCGAGTTAGCGAGAGTTATGTGGCAAGCACGAGTGCGTAGCACGTGTGGATGTCACATAACCCTCGATGACGACCACGGGTCCATCAGCGGGTTATAACACATTCACGTGAGACGTGCGGTTATGCGAGTTACACCACGTCTGAGTCTTTTGTTCTTCACTTCCACCGTGGTCTAAGAAATATTTCACAAAATTAATTTGTTTAGCAGTTTTGCAGGCATTTCTTATGTTCGTCAATGGTAAAATTATTTGTCGGTTTCCATTGTTTTCATGATGTGTGCATATAAACGTATTACAAAATAAACTGATATTGCCGGAGCCATTTGCCCGTAGCTCCTCATATAGCTTCACATTTCAGAATAAATCACATTTATGTTACAGTGCTAATATTAACATTTAAAACACATTCTAAATGCAAGAGTAACTTCTTGTCGAGTTCATCTAAGGACAATTACAACGTTTAAAACATAACATCAATATCGCAAATAATAATAATATTAATAATAATAATAATAATAATAATTATTATTATTATTATTATTATTATCATTATTATCATCTGCAGCTGCCACGTCCCGTTTGTAAGCCATGTTTTAAGTTAAAACTGACAGTTTGAAATAACGCGGGTCCTACATGTATGCAGACAAGTCAATAAGGCATATCAGATTATTGAAATAACCAATACACCGTAAAATTATTTAGCACCAACAAAGTGATACCTAGCACTAACATCCACCTACTCTGGTAGAGCCGGTTAATGTGTGTGTGTGTGTGTGTGTGTGTGTGTGTGTGTGTGTGTGTGTTTCTTTTGTTAATATGGCTGTGGGTAGTGTTAGTAAACGCCCAATCTGTTTATAAAGCCCGAGTATCATTATTTACGAAGAAAATCATCCGACTTTTAGCATACTGTCTAGGCTATGAGGACAAGATCCCTTTGAATGTGTCAGATCTGCAATCTGTTACGTTTACTTAAAAAAAGAGACAAAGCAAATGGCCCTGTCGTCTTGGACCAATACAATCAATTTAGCTTTGAAAAGATGATAAATAAGTAGTATTATCAAACATTAGTTTAATCATCCTCTCTCTTAACCCACAATACAGCAAATAGCATCCGATTTATACCTTTATTCACATGAACAATTACGTAAAATTTCACGAAGTAGACCTCATGTTGTAAAGAGTTTGTTGGCCACGGGTCCCTTATGAAAATTTTAAGTGCAATTAACAAGCCGGGAAATTATATTTGTGATTTATAAAGGGGAAAACTGCACATTATCTGATGTGTGGCTGTCCGATCACAGCAGGCTTGAAAAAAAATTTAATTTACTTTGATTACAAATGAGTCACGGCTTTTAGGGAAAACAAATTCACTCTAGCAATATATGTAAACGTACTAACGGTATCTTCCCAATTCTATTTTGACTGCTTGTCTTGCTGGTTTTGTGAAAAGAAAATTGTTATAGAATTAAGATAACATAAATTATCTATCTATCTATCTATCAGCAAAAGTTGTGAAAAGGGCAATATCTCCAGCCTCAAAATATTATATGCAGAAAATAGAGGAAAGAACAAACTACACAGTATGAATTTGTTTCATTGCGCTCCTCCCCCCCCCCCTTTCTCTAGGGTATTTTCCTTCTCTTTGTAATATACAGAATTACGATCTTTAGTGAATATATATATATATATATATATATATATGCAATTGCAATCGATAGTCCGCGGTCCGTACAAGTATATTTCATCCCTTGCAACGCTCCTCCCCGAACGTATGAGCATCATCATTTACTCCATTGATATTTGATTAGTTATATCTATCTTCATTGTTATTTTTAATTTTTGATTTTATATAAACTGTTGTCCTTGAGAAATATCGTGTATGGTGACAAATAGGTCTTTGCGACAGGGGTTATTGCCTTGTCACAATAGTAAAATACTATTCTATAGATTGGCCGTTCTTTGAGACCGATTTCCACAGCAACTCCTCAATCAAAATGCGCCATACACTGTACCAGTTGTAATTTGCATAACAATAAGACACGCGAGCTATGCCTGGTCACTTGACAGCTAGACCCTGTAAGAAGATGACCTACATTGATAGATGTGGTGAAGTCACTGTGCCGAACACTTTCTTCAACGTTGAAGCTCGGACCCATTGTGTACACGTTTGGTGGAGCTACGGTTGAGGCAAATATGTTTTGTGAGTAAAATATCGTACTAGCTATTGCGAGTGGAAAGAAGTTACATAATTCGATGATGTGGTACACGTACAGTGCATAAGTAAATGTACGGCTTGCTTAAGTTTTCGCCCTTTCATGTTACAATGTAGGTAATCGTACTGAAGCTCCAATCAGTCAACTCAAGACCTTTAGAGATTTCCCTGTCGTTTAAACTCTTTGTCGTTTAAAACTTTTATGTTCTTTCAGTTATCTTATTCTAATTTAAATTGTCTTGCATTGGAATATCATTTTAAAATCGTAAATAAAACATTGTCTTGATATTTCAGAGCTTCCAACTTTGCGGCGATCCTGCAAAATGCACAAGCGTCTCATTGCTAGAATTTTCCAAAGCCCTCTAGTCGTATTTTGGAACCTCACACAGGCACACACGCAGGCACTGCCGCGCTCGAACGAACACGCTGCGCACATGCATTATGGAGAAAATGGAACGACCTTTATTGTGACTTTCTAAACACAGTTTCAGCATTTTTATTTTCAAATTATACCCTAATTAGGACAAGCTACATGCAGCCCATTCTCCGTTGAAACTCATTTACCCTCTCCAATTTCCCATTGTGCAGTGATGTAATTACTTATTAAGGGTTTTTAAAGTCACTATGGATTTTAAAAGAATTTGTGCAATTTTCGCAACCTTCCACGTTTTAGTTCAGGTAATTAATTTACTTTGTTGACATTAATTAAATTTACATTGTAGGAGTCATTTTTATTTCCAACATTTTTGTAATAAACGTGTTGAAATTGACCAAAAATAAAGAAATGAAAATTAAAAAAATAAATCTCACACCAGAAGAATTTTCTATTATAGTTTGATTTGAGGGGTGACAGGTGGGGCGAGTCCATTTTACATTTGAGGGGTGACAGGTGGGGCGAGTCCATTTTACTTTTGAGGGGTGACAGGTGGGGCGAGTCCATTTTACCTTTGAGGGGTGACAGGTGGGGCGAGTCCATTTTACCTATGAGGGGTGACAGGTGGGGCGAGTCCATTTTACTTTTGAGGGGTGACAGGTGGGGCGAGTCCATTTTACATTAGAGGGGTGACAGGTGGGGCGAGTCCATTTTACATTAGAGGGGTGACAGGTGGGGCGAGTCCATTTTACATTTGAGGGGTGACAAGTGGGGCGAGTCCATTTTACTTTTGAGGGGTGACAGGTGGGGCGAGTCCATTTTCCAATTGAGGGGTGACAGGTGGGTCGAGTCCATTTTACATAAGAGGGGTGACAGGTGGGGCGAGTCCATTTTACATTTGAGGGGTGACAGGTGGGGCGAGTCCATTTAATGTGAGGGGTGACAGGTTGGGCGACACCATTTAATTTAAGGGGTGACAGGTGGGCCGAGACCATTCTTTTTGAAGAGTGCACGCAAGTAAAATCATCACAAAATTACTTTTTAATACCGATGCAATAGAGCACTACGTTTTTTTAGTATTGTGTTACCAAGTTTTAAAAGGTTATGACTTTGTATCATGCAGGAATAGATACTAAATTACTCGTCTCAAAATTTGCATTTTCACAATTTATTAAAAATATTACCTTTTTGTCTGCACATTTGGGACTGTGGAAATAAATCTAGGTCACAAAATTAAATCAAAGGATCAATATATTTTAATTATGATTTTAATGAGACATTTCAATTATATTGGAATACGCAGTCCTAATTTTTGGGTGGAAGAGCAAATTTCAACTGTTGCCATTTCTAAAGTGTGTCAGGATTTTATTTCTGTTTCAATTTAAAATTGAAGTATTCGTCTAATGAGAAGGTCATGGCATTTGAATCAAATTTCTCTAGCAAACCAGGACCCTTAAAGTATGGACCTATTAAATTAAGAAAATTATAACCGGGAGGACGACCTAATTTATTCCAATCAGTAAAAAATTGTCTCCCTATAAAATAAAATGTAGGGCAGATTTTCAAAAAAGCAAGATCGTAAATTCATACAAATTGTATTTATAAATTTGGGCTATTGGAAAATCCTGTAGATGTATTCTTAAAATGCTCAAACTCAATTATTTACAAAATATTGGGCATATTAACAAAACTTTTAAATCTTTTAAGACATCTTCTGTGACTGTAGAAATCATCAATCCCAAACAATGCTTACAAATCAGTTTAAGCAGATTTAATTTGAAAGTGCTCAGACAATAATCATATCTTTATAATTTTACCCCTAACCCTCTATTATTGCCAATATCTTTATCATTATTTCAAACCGAAGTGAAAAGAAAACAAGAAATTACAAGCGTATTTATTCAATTTTAAAACAAAAGATGCACGGATGTGTGAAGTGCTCCAGACCATGAAAGGAAGGCTTGGTTGCTAGCAGGCGGGTGTCGTGCAGTTCTCAGTATCTCAGTGGACTTCTGAAATGAGAAGATAACGTTAACAATATCTGACTAAACGGGCAGGCTCGGAAGATACGACCAATGCATTTTACATCTAAGAGAAGAGGGACTTGAAATGAGAAGGGTGTTTACCGACTTGTCCAAAGTTCAGGCTTAGATAGAACATCAAAAAAGCAATCGATATCTAAGTTGCCTAATACCAAAATTAAGACCTGAAGTTAGTAAAAAAAGATATTTCAGATATCTTTGAAAAAATAAATATTGAAAATACTCCTCTAATTTGTGGCGGTCATCACTACGGACGTTTATTTATTTTACCCACTATATAATGTTGTAATATCTAAAATAGCTTTGCATCAAGCCATACTGAGCTTTAGTTTAAATCATTATCCCGTATTTCAACACTGCTTACAAACATTTTACAGGTACATGTAAAATGAGGTAAACAAACCTACAAATACTGATTTAAAAATTTTGAACTAGCGAGATTGTCGTAAAATGAGACGTTTGAATAAAATTGATGTACACGTTGATGGGGCACGCTTGTCTTTGGATCAAAAGTTCGGAACAGTGGCAAGTTCGGTATTTTCATCTAAATAAGTCCGTGATCTTTGTGGTGGTATGCCCATTTAGTAATTTGCTTAATAATATTTTGAGTGTCATAACAGAAACGACAGGCAAAATATAACAAAGAGTAGTAACACACCAGTAAATACTTTTCATAAATTTCCTTGCATTCTTCTACTCTCTTTTTATCAACTGACATACGCTACTGAAGAAAAAGTGATACTTACGAAACATGCATTTGCTTCTACGCCTCACAAAAGCTCGACCTTGCGACTGCACCACAGATGTTGCGTCTTCACCCTGCTGTGTCCTACTGCCGAGTGAGTATTCGGAAAAACAGCTCGCACTACGACGAGCAAGTTATTGTTATGCAAATTTCAGTCAGGTATGGTTCATTTCAGGCGAGGGAATGTGGTTGAAAGTGTTCATGAATGTTCTTGGTTAAATGCATTTGCCGTAATAAACCCCCATTTTTTCGGCGCCTATGAGCATGCCCCGAACATAACGCCAACGGGGTGAGGGTCGGCCTCGCAATCCGAAGCCTGTCAATCCGTAAAAAGTAAACGCCCCCCCCCCCCCCTTCAAAAAAACCTGGACCCGCCCCTAATGTACCTGTAGATTTTACTGAGTTCCGCTTGCTGTTAAAATTCACTATTTTATTCCACAAATATTGTGCATGCGCCTTCCATCGTGCATACTTACATAATTCTTTGAAACATTACTGCCACAAAACTCAACACCGAGGAAATAAGGTGAATGTTTATATTTTTTTATCGATTAATATGTGTACCTATAAAAATGAATTTGTTTTAATATTTTAAAACATGCTGCTACAATGAATGAGTAATAAAACAGTTGATGGGATTCTTTGCCACGCCTTGAAAACATTTCGATATGAAAAGAAACATGCTATGGGGGGGGGGGGGGGGGGGGGGGGGCTTGGGGGAGAAGTAGTTAACGTCGTCGTATAACACATACACAGTACACTATAATAAAGTTTAATTTGCAACATTTATTCATTTATATCGCAAGACGAAGTTAACGCCAGAGCTAAATAGTAACCCATGATCTTTATTACCCATTATTTTAATCGTATCAAAACTTTTCATATGCAATGTTCAATAATGTCAAAAATTCTTTAAAATAATTAAAACCTTATTTGTACAAAGTTAGTTAGCATCAGTTCAGCTCCAACCAGCATGAAGATCGATTCCCTTTTTAAGTGAGGCAAGTCACCCTTACCCTAGGTTCTAGATTTCCGTATTGCCAGGGTAGTCACCCCCTTCACACTACATAAATTACCTTTATAAAGACATTATGCCACAAGGCAAAGGGGTTAGATAGTGTTCTTTAAAGAAGAACTCTAAGTTTGTCTGTCGATCAGCATTCATTAAAGGCGAGTTGCCAAACAGTGACAAGGATCAATCCAAGCATAATCCAGACTAAAATTATTTACAAAATAGATCGCGATGAATACACGTACGCTTTAATAAATAATCCTAATGCGAAAAAATACTAAAAATGGGGGGTTGGATATTTTTCTTTAAAGACTTACCGGTACTGTTGATTGTATCTATCAAAACGTGATTTTTAGCCCTATTTGAGTACAGTCCCACCTGTTTTGAGGGAAAATAGTGCCTTGAGAGCATTTGCTTGATTTTTTTTTTAATTTTCGCATCGATACGACCCCACACCGATAGATTCCCTCATCGAAACGTACCCCCTAAAATTACTGTTGTACGCGCACCGTCACTCCACGACACCAATACTCCTCCGAATCGTTACTTTCCCGCATCGTTGCTTCCCTGCATCATTACCCCCTCCCTCCCCCCCCCCCCCCCCATAAAATTTTCATATATAACTTTCATTGTAACTCATCGATATTATATTTAAAATAGGCCCTATAAATTTGAAAAGCTGTAGCTAGGATCGAGGCTTACCAATTAAATCTAAATAAGCCTATTTCCAAGAATTTTTACTGGGCATAAATTGCAGCATCATTAAAACAATGTACAGTAACACCAGATTAGGCATCTCTGTTGGGGAAGGGTACACAAAGCCTTTTATATCAAGGATAGGAATCAGACAAGGGGATAATCTGAGTCCTACCCTCTTTAATGTGTTCATTGATGATATCAAAGAAATCTTAAAGAACAAAAATAAGGACTGCTCAATTGATGGCCTAAACCACATCCTCTATGCAGATGACCTTGTCCTGTTATCAACTAGCAAGGAAGGACTACAAGGCCACTTATTAGCACTTCAAACATATTGCAGAAAATGGAAGCTTCAGGTAAATGAGAAAAAGTCAAAAGTTGTCATCTTTAACAAACAAGGGAAACTAGACAAGAATATTAACTTCTATATAAATAACAAAATCATAGAATCTGTGAAGAACTTCACATACTTAGGAATAACCTTCACAAACACAGGGTCTTTAAAAAAAGCAATTGAAAACCTGAAACAAAATGCAATGAAAGCATCTTTTGCACTGAAAACAGCACTTTCTTCACACCAAATATCTTCTCCCCTACTATACATGAAACTCTTTGATAAAACCGTCAAGCCAATCTTACTCTATGGTTGTGAAGTTTGGGCAGAGGAACTATTTAAAGATAAGAAAATCTCCCTCCAAAAAATTAATAAAATGCCTTTTGAGCAGCTCCATCTAAAAACGTGTAAGTGGGCTCTTGGTGTACGGAAATATGCAAGCAACAATGCAAGTAGGGCAGAACTTGGAAGGCTGCCACTCTACACAGATATTGCAAAACATGTTTTTAAGTACCAAATTCGTTTCAAAGAACTTGCTCCAAATAGAATCGTGAAACAAATCTATGAAAGAGAAATCCATTTAAAAGGGCCTAGCTGGTCAAGCTCTCTAAAAACTTTTATAGACCTCTGGGGACTGTCAACAGATCTAAACACTGTAGACCCAAACTTACTTCAAGTAAATGTTATTAAAAAAATTGAAGAACTTTTTTGGACCGATCTGCACAGTGACAATAAAAGCAAACTAAGAACCTATAAAGCAATAAAGAAATCCTACACTCCAGAAAATTATCTCACAATGAAAGTCCCTCTAAATGAAATAAAAACACTTGCGAAATTTCGAATCAGCGACCATGACCTAGAAATTGAAAGAGGTCGCTACACAAAACCCAAAAAAACCAGTAGAAAACCGAATATGTCCACATTGCAATGATGTTGAAACAGAAGTGCATTTCCTACTAAAATGTAATGAGCATGTGAACGAAAGAGAAAAAATGATAAAAATGATACCGCCGCAAATGTCATCTGATTTAGAAAAACTTGCCTGGCTTCTCAATCCTCAAAGTGAACACTCCCTAAAAACCGTGTGTCACTTCATCCAACAAACATTTAAAAAAAGACTAGCCTGTCAATAATAATGAGCAAGTCTACCACAATACAGAGCAATGTAATTGTCATTATGTAATATAGGTATTTTTTTATCTTATTATCATTATTATTATTTATTTATTTATTTTTATTGTGATAATAGGTCTAGATTGTACTAAATGTATCTATATACAAGTAGTTTAGAGGGCTTGCAAAATGTACTGAAACATTTTAGTGCTCAATAAATTATTATTATTATTATTATAAATGCGACTTTACCCGATTTATCAAAAGTCATTTGCCACCTCTACATTTCGACTTTTCAATAAGAAACTGGGTAGCATCTAAAAGATTTAAGCTTCAAAAAGTTTGAGACCATAACAGAGTCAGTCATGGGCGCGTTTCGGTGCCACATTTGATCACGCCATGATGGACATATGCAGGCGAAGGACCAGAACAGAGTCTGTCGGAAACAATCTAGTGGCAAGGGACCGAACGTGATCAGATTACCAGGAGAGAGACGTAACAGACTCGTCTCCAATTCACCGTAAATGCGTCAACACCAGCATCTCCTGGATTCTAAAATCTAGAAAAAAATATGTAGGCCTTCTTAAGCATTGTACCAGGACGCAAACCAATCCACTTCAAGAGGACCCATATCTTATACCCCCTTTACACTGGACGGCGTCCTTTCTACGACCATGAAATTTGGAATCGCTGTGGTCTTAATAAGGAGGCATGAGCATTGATTTTGTATCAGAATGAATGCTCAATGATCGGCCAGCTGTAGGCACGTAAAATATTATAATTTTTTAAACCTCAAACGGGGCCTACTGCTGGACGCAGAAAGGACGCCGTCTAGTGTAAAGGGGGCTTTATCAAAGTGTGAGAAAAAAATCTTCACCCAATCATCAACATCCACATGTCTACTTATGTAATTTGCCTGACCTTTTCTTATCCCAGTATCCTTCCATTTCTATTGAATTACTCCACTACGTCATTAGAAGAAAAATATCTAAAATAATAGGTTGTAATTTACCCTTTATGCTACTTCTTTCTTTTATATTTACAATATCTTTGTTATCAGAAAACCCAATTCAATCTCGAACCACTCAGCGTGTTTGCCATGGAATACAGGACCCTGTAAACAGCTAACAGGTCTCTGTAAGTAGAGCTCTCCGTCGCCTCATCAGCCCGTGACACTCCCTTTCAGGTGTCTCCACACAATATCCTCCAAACCCAGTACTACTAGCACCAGAATAAACTACCTTACTGCACTGAGGTTAAAACTGTAAAATTCTGATTTACTACAGCAAGATCTGTACGCTAAGTCCAATTTGACTTTATGCGTCTTTACACACAACATTTTCTGATTCCAAAAATAGAGCACTTTTAAAAAATAACCATGCTAATATACTCCATCATTTAGTTGCGTTACACTTCTCAACACAATAAAAACAGATATAATCTGACCAACAAAACCAGACAGACTTTTAACGTGGACCAATTGACCTCTGCTCTCTTTCGTGCGAATATCAATGCCAGTTCTCTTAATATCTAATATCAAGAATTTTGATTTTGCATAAAATCTGACTTAGCAATCTGACTTTGATCTCAGCACCGTGATGCTCCAATCTATCTTTGTTACTACAGTACCACAGATCATGATATAAATACATCAAAGTTTGAAAACATTACTATCTCCATTTTTTGATTACTTGCCTAGTCAATTAACAAAAAAAGAAGTACTAATGATAACCCAAATGGAAGAAAAAATTAAAATAAACAACCTGCTTATCTTGAATTTTCCACAAAAAAACTCAATAACCCGTATGGAGATAACGGATGTCTAGATGATAATAAGCTGAATCAAGATCAAATTTAATCATCCAATCACCAATTTTATAAACATAAGAGCCGTTCTATAATATTCGTAACTACCAGACTGCATACAGCCATATTTGTTTACTTCTCGTAAATCTAAAATTAATCTTTTTTTTCACTGCTGTGCAATGCTAACTGTTAAAGGGTTACATGTACCAACATTTGATTGCTTAATACACCTTTCAACCAAACCCTTCTTTTATATATTTTCCCCTACTCAAGAATAGCGCTTTTAACAAAAACCTTATTTTTCAATAGTTAAAGCTGCTATCTTTCCTTGTCACACAGCATTTTGTTATAAACGGAAATTTATAACCATTTTTATCAAGTCTAGATAAAAGATGAAGATCCTATTTCTTCCCAAAAAACTTAAATTGGTTCTTAACCTACTTTTCACAAGTATGATTTTCTGATTTTCCTCATGTTCATAATTATGCAACTCAGGCCCGTAGCCAGGGGGAGTTCGGGGGGTTCGAAAGAATCCCCCCCCCCTCCCGTTTTGCCGGGAAAAGGTTCCCTCTGGGTACAATTTTATCTCGGTACATGAAGGTTCCATGGTAAAACGTGAAGTTTTTCAGAAAAAGAGCCCCCTTTTTTAAATTGCCGGACACGGGCCTGATGCATTGATTGAAACTAACGCACTTACCTTTTATCAATACGTCCGCCTTCTTCCCCATACCAGATATTCCCTTATCTCTGGGGTTGGACTCTGGTGGAAGAACTTTCCCCTCTGTAAGTTGGGCACTCATGCCTGAAATGACCCCTTTTCTCCATAAGCGAAGCAAAGTCCCGACCAGCTGCTGCGAAAAATACAACTCCGCTGAGAAGTATCGCTGACCACACCCATCGCCGCTGACATGCCATTGCTCGGCCTGCAGATATAACTTGATTTTTCTGTAGCTCTGGCCTTAGCTATAAACAGCCTCTTGTCGTACTCAGAATCACTAGCGAGATGATTTACAGTATATTCCTTAACAGTTTGCCAGCCGGCAACTTAAGTGTCAGCAATTCTGATAAGATTGTTTCTCTTTCCAAGACTGTAACGCAGTGTCAATTTGTTGGCCACAATAATCTTATACAGTCGAGTCAAACTACTGGTGATTACCTTCTCTTTTCCAAGATAAATTTTTATCGACTTTCAATTATTACAATCATTTGTTGGCCACAATAATCTTATACAGTCGAGTCAAACTACTGGTGATTACCTTCTCTTTTCCAAGATAAATTTTTGTCGACTTTCAATTATTACAATCATTGGCTTCGGCATTAAATGTAGACAGTCTATGGTCGAAATAGTTTTTCGGCTCTTTCTTTTGACTTTCCAATATTTTCATTACATCAGCCAAGGTAAAACGTTTGCCTCCACAGGACTCCTCATCCATGTCGTCTACGGAGTCGTAATCATAAGCGTGTTAACAGTACCGTGTCAATGGCCCGTATAACACGAGCACTCCTCTACACCAATCACGCCCTCTACTGGCGCAGGGGTGGGGTTGGGGGGGTTCGGTCGATACCCCCCCCCCCCCCCCCCGCGCCAGTCCGGTTATTAGAAATGACAGGCCGCTGATGCAAAGCCGACCCTCGCCCCCTCCCACTTTGGCGTGGGGTTCGGGGCCCCCCAGAAAATGTTTTTAGAGATCGAACGGTGCCATTTGGTAAGGTTTAAAACTACGATTCAGCTGGTCAAAATTCTAAATTCAGTAGGGAAGCATTCGTGTGATTTTATTTCGGAAATCGCTTGGGGGTCAGGACCCCCTCCCCCCGACACCTTTCCTAATTCCGCCACTGTGTTTATCGGTTTTTTGATGATAAAAAAGTAGAAATATGGATTTATCGTCTGATAACTAGATATATATGTCAGAGTAAAGTTTTGTTAGTTATGATGATTGAATTCAGTACTTTGGATGTTTGAGCGACCGCATGGAACAACCCAAATTAGTTTACAATTCACAGGTTTTTGAAATATATCGTTAGGCTTACTTTCATTTTTTTAACATGAAATTGGTAGCCAGGTAAAAGTGTTTGATAAAGTTCACATGGATCATATTTATAACCTGCACATGCATTCATTTTTGGCATATAACGATCGAAATATACGTTTCCAAGACTGGTAAAGCGCGAGTAGCGCAAGAGTCCCAATCACTGGTTGCCTACGTGTGGATGTTAACGGTAATAAGTATGCAGAGTTTTTTTATTTAACAATATATAACAATCTTAAACATCCATCTTGAAGTATGCAGAGTTTTTTTTTAAATTTAAACAGGAATTCTTTACTGATAAATGGGCCATGTGATGCTACTTTCGATTTTTCCCTTCGACTGTCTTGAAATCTTGAAAGTGTCTCTAACTCCCCCCCCCCCCCCCCATATCTACACTGCCATACCCGATTATGTTTCGTGAGATCATCTGAGATGTAGTCTGACAATCGAGTTTGAGACATAAGTCTTACGTTATTTTTTTTATCAATGAATATTAATTAAGATAATTTATTTAATGTTAAAATTGAACACGTATTGGATTTTTAAAAATTATTAAATAAATAATAATAATGATAAAAATACCCCCCTATAGGAAATTGCGGATCCGCCCCCGAGTACTGTTCGTTATTGGTTTCTTAATAAAGATCTCGCTGCATGCTGGAAATACACGGATTTATGATGTTACATTTAAGGTGCAATTCTTCTCCGCTTAGATTTTTTTATTACAAATAGAATCTTCAAGAAAACCAGTAATTTTACTTGTTAAGTAGTTCCTAAAATCGCCCTTGGACAGCGTTAAGAATCTCACATTTCCAGGAAGACAGACGCGACAATTTTTCGCTTAAATACTATATATGTATTTTTATGTTTTCAATAATTGACGAATTGAGTGGTGCTTGAAGAAAAGGCGATGGCGCGTTTGTCATCTTCTGTTAAAAACACAACTTAAGTAAAATAAATAAATAAATAAGAAGTCGTGCAATATGTAAACAGTAACCACTGTTGAAGAACGAAGTGAAGTTTACAGATATTTCTCAATAATCACAAAGCCGAGCTGCATACTGTACAAAGTCTGACATGTTAGACAGACTATGTTCTTTGTTACTAAGCAGACCAATTTTAGTGATTTCCTTATTTTTTAACAATATTTTGAATAAAAAAATTGTCATTTTTGGCTCCCAAGAGGGTGGCGCTCTTTAAAAAAAAAAGGGTTTTAAATCAATAATTGTGTTTTGTTAATAGCAATTTTAACCAACTGCAAAGGCTGTGCGGGAGTATCAGTGCAGGGACGTAAAGATGCAGGAGAGTATCGATGGAGGAGGGGGGGGGGGGGGGGGTTTGTAGTATAGGTGTCGGGGAGTATCGGTGCCAAGAAGGAAATGGTCCATTCAAAATAAATGTCTAAACACACCAACATCTCATCATTACATCCCCAAATTGAATCTTTTTAGTACTTCAAAAGGCCCCTCAAGGGCTTGAGAGTGTGTGGATTTTTTTTTCAGTTTACCAAAATGTAAAAAAAAAAAAAAAAAAAAAAACACGTTACGGCACCCCTGGATGACAAAAAATGACCAAATACACCTACCAGACATTATTAAAGACCCAAATTTTATCTTGGTAGTATTTCAAAAAGCTCCCCAGGGGCTTAGGAGGGGGAGGGGGAGTTCCAAGTCTCATAATGAAAATACCAATATGTGAAAAATGAATATTTTGAAAAAGAAAACTAATAACTTGAAGGTAAATATTCAGATCAACCTAGTTTTTGTATTCCACATAAGTCATATTCATCAGGCCTGTAAGTTTGAAAACAAGAGGTCAAATGAGTTTCTATGAAATGTGTTCTGTATTGCAGAAAGTATAATATATCATGATGAAAAAAAAAAACAAAAAACAAACAAAAAAATGGCATAACTTCAAGAAAAATGGTTTGATTATGTTGATATTCAAACTTCACCTGTACTTTATGAATATTGAACAAACCTGTAAGTTTGAACCAGTATGCTGACTGTTTTTCCTTTACATATGTTATCTTAATTTCATTTATGCTGAAAAAAAGTGAAAAAACTGTATTACCTTTGAAAAAATAATCTGATCATGCTGATTTTAGATCTTGTCCTGTATCTTTAAGTTTGGCAACAACGACAGCGACAACAGACGCAGGTTGGTCATATGTACAGACAAGATGTGTCTGTACATAAAAAATCAAAACAGAAAAGAGACAGAGGAAGGGGTAGGGGAATTCAAAAGAAACTGACACAGGTCTTGCAAGTTGAGCTTTAGGATGTTTGCATAATACTAGGTTTTTTGTTATTTGGAGTAAGCATTAAGGACACTAATCACACATCCTCTCATCCAAGGAGTCATGTTTTACAAATTTTTAAGTTAATGACTTTTGTTCAAAAACTTGATTTGAAAGATCTTTTAAGAGCAAGTATTATTTCATTTAAAAATTCTTAATTCTGAGCGATATATACCCAAGTACATAGGCCACTAATGAAAGTTGTTCAAGGCATTAATCATGAGGCTGAGGGTGGCAGTGCATTACTTGCCATACATACAAACAGAGAGAAAGCACTCGCATTTCACAAAAAAAAAAAAAAAAAAAAAAAAAAAAAAAAAAAAAAAAAAAAAAAACCAAATAATGCATATATCACCACAGTCACATTACATCTCTACTTCTGTATTTTCAGAAACTCCGAGGCCATAGGTTTGTTAGAGAAATGTTTCACACCTTTATTTCAAATAATTTCCAAAAATCCACTATAAATGCAGGTCAGAAAATATACCCGAAGTATTTATATAAAGATCATGATCTGCAGCTCCATATTAATAAGGATTAAATTTATGTGATGACTATTAAGTGTATAATTTGAATATAATATCCAAGATAACGGTATAATTCATAAAGATTTGGTAAAAGTTTTTGATATACATGTCACCATATGATAAACTAAAGCCACTGACTTTATACTGTAATAAAGTTTAACTGAAGATATAAAAGGCTGCAATTAAAAAGAATCAAGGTTTTTCTTTTGCTTTATAAGGCTTCAATTCTTCTTCTAATTGAAAAATAAGTGCTTGCTTGTTAAGTTCCTAAAGACAAAATTATTTCTGATTTTTCAGTTACAAACTTTATGCAAGTTAGTAGTGCAACAGTTAAACAGAAATGCCAGTGAAGCCATTCTGTTAAATCTTGCCCGACAGTGGGATAAATCAGAGTTTTCAGTAGTAGACTAATTGTGATATTCATGGCAAAATCATAGAAAATTTAATTCCTTTTTGTCTTCTAAACTGAACCCCTAACAAAGCTTCAAAATAACTCCAGTGCAATAACAAAGTGCTATTCAGCATCAACCTTCAAGTCACTCAAATGCTGTGACATACTATCAATCTCTCGTTTTTCTAGCATGTAGTTTAAATTCTCCGCTTGAGCCGATGGAAATTTTTTAATGTCCAAGTCATCCATGGAACGTGACCTATGAAAGGTCAACCCTGTTGGAAGGTGACTGATCGCCTGCTTCAGTTTCTCTGGGGTGTTTGAATTAGAGGCGCATCTCTTCATCCCTGGCTTCCCGTCTTTATCAACATCCCCATCACTGCCACAAGACGGTCCTTCTCTCGTTGGCGTCTGGCAGTTTCCATTAGAGTTTGTACCAGTTGTACTGCTACATGAACTAGACGGACTACATGTTAAGCCACTGCCTCGGCTAAAGCCACTAGACAAACCTCCAAACTCCAGTGACGACCTCCATGGCACTTCGTAAGGTTTCCTCCAGCGCCGCAAACGCGCCATTTTAAGTCTCATGAGTCGAGTGTTATGATGCTCATCCCTAGGGCTGCGCTGACGGTGATAATTGGACCCCAGACTTAAGTTATTCATATTATCCGCTATTTCAGCAGTTTGCATGTTAAGGTAGCCACGAGTGGATATCACGTTAACACTAGCAGTCTCTGGAAGAGGAGTAGGGGTATTGGTAAAAGATGTGACATAGCTGGGATTCATAGAAATGATCTGGAAAGGAGTCTTTCCAGGACTGTAGTTATTTTCAATATCTGTGTCCCCCGTGCCACACAAACTGCCTCCGCCCACTGTGAAACTGGTGCCTTGCTCGCTCCGAGTGCGTGAGCGCTCACGAAGAAACTGCCTGCGCCCGTCTGTGACTGAACTGAGCATGCCTAACTCATGTAATGCAGCGTCAACGTCCATGTTTCTATTGGGATCCCTTGTTGATGAGGATGAAGATGATGAAGACAGTGCTCTTAATGATGGTGAAGTTTGGCAACAATAACAACTTTTCTGGGATGCAATGTTGGCTGTGATGGCGGTCATTTTGATGCCAAATGTGTCACCTTACTGTTGATGTCATTGTCAGTGCCATCGTTTATTTCATTCCCTGTTACCTGCAATATAAATATTAATACTGTTTATAGAATTCTTATTATGCAAATATTTAGATGTTAGCTGGAAACTTAAGAATATGTCAGGAACTCCCATCATGAATTGATATCCATTTAGTTTCACAACTCCAATGAAGAGTAATCACAATTCAAGTTACTGGTTATATGAAAAAACAGCATAAACCCAAGCTTAACACTTGGTACTAGGTAGTATGACTTCTCAGTGAGATCAGCCATTATCAAGGGGGTTGAACTCCCTAAGATAAAAATACAGTACATTGAACAGGAATAGCGAGACTGCCATTTAGCAAAAAAGTTGGAAAATATGGCATGATATCAAGACAGAAACCTTGTCTAATTATATTATTGGCTCCCAAGAAGTCAGAAATTGGCCAATAGTCAGAAAAATATTATCCCTGATTGAATAGATTGATATCTCAGACATTTTATCTTTTTACACACACTATGTATAACTTAATCAAAATAATATGTGCATGGAATAACAACAAATTGGATGTCTTCATCCCAAATGTGCCAATTAAATACATGTATAACACACTCAGGTGATAAACTTACAAGTACTTATCAAATTCATTGGCCCAGGTCTAATTAAATTAAATTTAATTAAAAAAAAACAAAAAACTGAAATTAACACCTTGAGATTAAACAGGCTTCCTTTTAGAAATAAAAATAAAACATGGGATGTTCAACTGGTTATTAAAGAAAAACGACTTCAACATCTACTATGAGCATTTATAAAAGGAATTGGAGTGCATATCACAGCTGAAAAAATCCACTGGCCCAGGCAGGCCAGTAACTGACCATTTTTCAGAAATGTCACTGGCCTGGTCCAATTTTTACTGGCATTGGCAGTCGGGCCAGTGGTCAACGTCGCAGACTGTGCATCAAAAGGCTGTATATGTGGGCCAGTCTCCCAAAGTCAATCTTATCAGTGCCAGGAATAAATGCATTTAAACACAACTGGATAATCACTAAAGACCCATACCAACCAAATTTAGAAGAAAAAGGCGGCGACTGTATCCACCAATTAGCAGAAAGGATGTTAGTACACTAATTGTAGCACTTTGCCTGAAAAGACTCGAACTCAATTCTCAAGACCATGTCTATGCACATATCACATGTACCTAACATGATATGAAAATAGTCCAACAAGGGTTTATTAAGGTTTCTTACACTTGAAAACTGTGCGTGTCAGAATTTATAAAAATCTCTGGCGCCTGCCTCATCTACATACATGTACGAGTGAATCTAAATATTTTTTACTACCTCATCTAAAATACCGGTTATTTGAAAGGGGATTAACATTTCACTGATCTCTCACACATATAAATCATTTACTACAAAACTGTCCTTATAAATCCTATGGACAACAGCCTCCCACTCACTATTAATAGGAAAGGCAGGCGAACAAAAATGTAAACATTGAGAACCACAAATATTATGGAAACGGGTAAGCGAATGCCGATGAAAAATAAATACATGAAACATCCTACATCTCATCAATAATCCGATTAAATTTAGAGTTTTTCAGTACTAAACGCAGTTGATGTCATTCTGCTAGGTTACAACCACAGAGGTGTATATAGTCCATAAATTGCGACTTTACCTGTAAACATGACCCTCATTTTACTCAGCTGATTGACAAATCACAACATGTCCGAGGAGGCAACGAGATTTCCCAGAGTTCTTGGCGAGAGTTGCCGAAGACACTGCCCCCTAACGGCAAAGAGGAGAAAGTACCATTCAAGTACTTTGCCAAAGTTATTATATGTTTAAATTTCAAAATTTCAGGACTGAATCTTAACATAAATATTTTAATAGTGGTATATATTAGCTTTGGTTCTCTTTCTTAAGTTATCCGTGCACATTCGCCGAGCACCAGCACTAGCTTCCGGTATGACGTCATAGGTTTTTCCAACTTTCGTTTTGTCAACCAGACGATAGGGCTGTTACGATTTGTTACGTCTACGCTTCATTTAATGCCGCTGTCTAGCTGTCCTACCAACCACCAAGGACCAATTTTTATTTAAAAAGATTCACCAGGTAAGAGAGATTTTGACTGTTTAGCAAAACGAAACTAAATTGCAGGTTAAACAATAGAGCACATTGATCGTTTTAGACGGGAAATAAAAAATTAAACGGAAGCTCACGCCCATTATGAAAAAAGTCCCACGTACAGACAATGTTCTTTAAAAAAAAACAGAAAAAAATCTGATAGAATTTTGATGATTTGAAAAGGTATATACGTTGTACTGTATTAATGTCAATTTGAAACACTTAATTCATTTACAAGGGTATTTGTGTTTGTGTCAAAAAACACCACTGTGACTCTGTGATCGATTCCCAATTTAATATTTAATGTTACAGGTGCTGAACTAAACAATATATAGAGCACTATGGGAATATCACTAGATGCATGGAGGCTTAGAATAGGATGCTTTGCACATCGCAAAATTCGGGCAGCTCCATCTGGAACTCTGCCAAATCTTCAGAAAGCAATAAGTGATGAGTTAGGGGGGTGTATTCTGCTGGTGATAATGATGATGATATCCCTGCTGCTCTTTTTGTCTGGAGATGTTGAGATGAACCCAGGACCTCCTATGTATCAGCCTGAACACAGTGACGGAAAACAACCTAGGAAAACAGTAAGTCAGAGTGACGATCATATGAAGGTTTTTATGACATTTTTAGCATTGATGTCTTTTATATTTGGGTATATATCTGATTGTTTTTTTACAAATTTACTAATACTATGTAATTATTTATACAGTCATTACTGTTATTAGTATTAATAAGTTCTGTTAAGCATATAATATTTGGTTTTAATGCTTGATGAAATGTAAAAGAGTTAAAATTATAAATTTGTTTGAGTTTCATCTTGCAGTTTTTTTTTCAGGAGGCTAGTAGAGCACAGCAACAACAGGGCACAGGTTTGAGGGAATCCATTCTGAAAGGAGAGAAATATATGGAAAAAGGATGTTGGCAGGAGGCAACTGATGTTTTTAACAAATTGATTTATTGCGTGCCCCCTTTAGGAGACCCAAGCTTGGCTTGTAGACTTTTTTGTAACAGAGCAAGGTGTCATCTTTCCCAGGTAACTATATTCTTACCAATGCATTCTTTTTACCTTCTAAAATTTATCCAGACTTAGTAATTTATGCAAACTGTAAGTTTTATTTAGACTTTGATAATGTTCATGTGAAGGTAAAAAGTTTGCAAACAAGTTTCTAAATTTGAACCCACAGAAGGGAAGGGTTAAATACAACCAACACCTTAAAAATTAAATCAGTTATGTAATTTTTTGTGATTCATTTGTTTGTTTTTTTTTTAGCCAATTGGAGCATTTATTTTTTTGAGCTTATTTTGTCTTTAATATATATATTTTTTACTTTCATTATTCATTCATATCAGCTTAGATCCATCATGCCTACTTATATTTCAGTTAATAGGGTCAAAGTACAGTCTTTATCTGTTGATAACTATGTCGAGACAAATGTTACTTTGTTAAAACAGGGCAGTGTCAAAGTGTTAACTGGATATATTACTTATCTTATCTACAAAGGCAGTCTGATACATTTAAGAATGCTTCTTTAATCTGTTATTATTATTATTATTATTATTATTATTATTATTATTATTATTATTATTATTTCAGGGGTTTGTTCTGCTTGCAGTGAAAGATGTCCACTCTGGTGAGTGTTTGATGAATGTTTCAACCTTCTATTTTATCTTAAATGGAAATTATGTGACATGGATGTTAATTTCTCATATTTTTCACGTCACACATACTTTGTATCATGTTGATGTCTCTTTTCTAAGGCATATCCACATGAGGTACCAAAACTTGTACCACAAAGAACAAGTGTCCAATAAACAATAATTGTCTGATTGTGTGATTTGGGGGTAATTAAAATGTAAATAGGGGGAGCTGGTGTGCTTCTTGTACCAGTGCTAGTAGTAGTATCACATCACTCAAAAACTGGTACTCCAGCTATCAATTTAATCAAAAATTT
>NW_028257601.1:0-11774 GCF_051362555.1 Lingula anatina | reverse complement strand
CCAATTCTAGCTTTAAAGATGATCCAAAAATAAGCTCTGAGAACAGAATCTGAGAGGGGGGGGGGAGAGAGAGTTTTTGCTCTATTTCTTCCTTAATGTTGACACCACCACTCTTCCAGCACTTTATTCTTACTACAAATGACCGAACACACCTACCTGACACTATAATGAAGAAAAAAAATTTTCATCCCTACCTGGCCAAAATTGAAGAAATCTCACAGTGCCGGCACTGTTCAAAATCACTCAAAATCACCAAAAATCGACCCATCTCCGATTTTTCCAAAAAGTGAGGAAAATCAATCTACCACACCTGTCATTCATAAAAAATGTGGAAACGCGCCCGGGTCACTTCATCAAGGCCCCCAATTCTAGCTTTAAAGATGATCCAAAAATAAGCTCTGAGAACAGAATCTGAGAGGGGGGGGGGAGAGAGAGTTTTTGCTCTATTTCTTCCTTAATGTTGACACCACCACTCTTCCAGCACTTTATTCTTACTACAAATGACCGAACACACCTACCTGACACTATAATGAAGAAAAAAAATTTTCATCCCTACCTGGCCAAAATTGAAGAAATCTCACAGTGCCGGCACTGTTCAAAATCACTCAAAATCACCAAAAATCGACCCGTCTCCGATTTTTCCAAAAAGTGAGGAAAATCAATCTACCACACCTGTCATTCATAAAAAATGTGGAAACGCGCCCGGGTCACTTCATCAAGGCCCCCAATTCTAGCTTTAAAGATGATCCAAAAATAAGCTCTGAGAACAGAATCTGAGAGGGGGGGGGGAGAGAGAGTTTTTGCTCTATTTCTTCCTTAATGTTGACACCACCACTCTTCCAGCACTTTATTCTTACTACAAATGACCGAACACACCTACCTGACACTATAATGAAGAAAAAAAATTTTCATCCCTACCTGGCCAAAATTGAAGAAATCTTACAGTGCCGGCACTGTTCAAAATCACTCAAAATCACCAAAAATCGACCCGTCTCCGATTTTTCCAAAAAGTGAGGAAAATCAATCTACCACACCTGTCATTCATAAAAAATGTGGAAACGCGCCCGGGTCACTTCATCAAGGCCCCCAATTCTAGCTTTAAAGATGATCCAAAAATAAGCTCTGAGAACAGAATCTGAGAGGGGGGGGGGGGGAGAGAGAGTTTTTGCTCTATTTCTTCCTTAATGTTGACACCACCACTCTTCCAGCACTTTATTCTTACTACAAATGACCGAACACACCTACCTGACACTATAATGAAGAAAAAAAATTTTCATCCCTACCTGGCCAAAATTGAAGAAATCTCACAGTGCCGGCACTGTTCAAAATCACTCAAAATCACCAAAAATCGACCCGTCTCCGATTTTTCCAAAAAGTGAGGAAAATCAATCTACCACACCTGTCATTCATAAAAAATGTGGAAACGCGCCCGGGTCACTTCATCAAGGCCCCCAATTCTAGCTTTAAAGATGATCCAAAAATAAGCTCTGAGAACAGAATCTGAGAGGGGGGGGGGGGGGGAGAGAGAGTTTTTGCTCTATTTCTTCCTTAATGTTGACACCACCACTCTTCCAGCACTTTATTCTTACTACAAATGACCGAACACACCTACCTGACACTATAATGAAGAAAAAAAATTTTCATCCCTACCTGGCCAAAATTGAAGAAATCTCACAGTGCCGGCACTGTTCAAAATCACTCAAAATCACCAAAAATCGACCCGTCTCCGATTTTTCCAAAAAGTGAGGAAAATCAATCTACCACACCTGTCATTCATAAAAAATGTGGAAACGCGCCCGGGTCACTTCATCAAGGCCCCCAATTCTAGCTTTAAAGATGATCCAAAAATAAGCTCTGAGAACAGAATCTGAGAGGGGGGGGGGGGGAGAGAGAGTTTTTGCTCTATTTCTTCCTTAATGTTGACACCACCACTCTTCCAGCACTTTATTCTTACTACAAATGACCGAACACACCTACCTGACACTATAATGAAGAAAAAAAAATTTTCATCCCTACCTGGCCAAAATTGAAGAAATCTCACAGTGCCGGCACTGTTCAAAATCACTCAAAATCACCAAAAATCGACCCGTCTCCGATTTTTCCAAAAAGTGAGGAAAATCAATCTACCACACCTGTCATTCATAAAAAATGTGGAAACGCGCCCGGGTCACTTCATCAAGGCCCCCAATTCTAGCTTTAAAGATGATCCAAAAAGAAGCTCTGAGAACAGAATCTGAGAGGGGGGGGGGGAGAGAGAGTTTTTGCTCTATTTCTTCCTTAATGTTGACACCACCACTCTTCCAGCACTTTATTCTTACTACAAATGACCGAACACACCTACCTGACACTATAATGAAGAAAAAAAATTTTCATCCCTACCTGGCCAAAATTGAAGAAATCTCACAGTGCCGGCACTGTTCAAAATCACTCAAAATCACCAAAAATCGACCCGTCTCCGATTTTTCCAAAAAGTGAGGAAAATCAATCTACCACACCTGTCATTCATAAAAAATGTGGAAACGCGCCCGGGTCACTTCATCAAGGCCCCCAATTCTAGCTTTAAAGATGATCCAAAAAGAAGCTCTGAGAACAGAATCTGAGAGGGGGGGGGGGAGAGAGAGTTTTTGCTCTATTTCTTCCTTAATGTTGACACCACCACTCTTCCAGCACTTTATTCTTACTACAAATGACCGAACACACCTACCTGACACTATAATGAAGAAAAAAAATTTTCATCCCTACCTGGCCAAAATTGAAGAAATCTCACAGTGCCGGCACTGTTCAAAATCACTCAAAATCACCAAAAATCGACCCGTCTCCGATTTTTCCAAAAAGTGAGGAAAATCAATCTACCACACCTGTCATTCATAAAAAATGTGGAAACGCGCCCGGGTCACTTCATCAAGGCCCCCAATTCTAGCTTTAAAGATGATACAAAAAGAAGCTCTGAGAACAGAATCTGAGAGGGGGGGGGGGAGAGAGAGTTTTTGCTCTATTTCTTCCTTAATGTTGACACCACCACTCTTCCAGCACTTTATTCTTACTACAAATGACCGAACACACCTACCTGACACTATAATGAAGAAAAAAAATTTTCATCCCTACCTGGCCAAAATTGAAGAAATCTCACAGTGCCGGCACTGTTCAAAATCACTCAAAATCACCAAAAATCGACCCGTCTCCGATTTTTCCAAAAAGTGAGGAAAATCAATCTACCACACCTGTCATTCATAAAAAATGTGGAAACGCGCCCGGGTCACTTCATCAAGGCCCCCAATTCTAGCTTTAAAGATGATCCAAAAATAAGCTCTGAGAACAGAATCTGAGAGGGGGGGGGGGAGAGAGAGTTTTTGCTCTATTTCTTCCTTAATGTTGACACCACCACTCTTCCAGCACTTTATTCTTACTACAAATGACCGAACACACCTACCTGACACTATAATGAAGAAAAAAAATTTTCATCCCTACCTGGCCAAAATTGAAGAAATCTCACAGTGCCGGCACTGTTCAAAATCACTCAAAATCACCAAAAATCGACCCGTCTCCGATTTTTCCAAAAAGTGAGGAAAATCAATCTACCACACCTGTCATTCATAAAAAATGTGGAAACGCGCCCGGGTCACTTCATCAAGGCCCCCAATTCTAGCTTTAAAGATGATCCAAAAAGAAGCTCTGAGAACAGAATCTGAGAGGGGGGGGGGGGGAGAGAGAGTTTTTGCTCTATTTCTTCCTTAATGTTGACACCACCACTCTTCCAGCACTTTATTCTTACTACAAATGACCGAACACACCTACCTGACACTATAATGAAGAAAAAAAATTTTCATCCCTACCTGGCCAAAATTGAAGAAATCTCACAGTGCCGGCACTGTTCAAAATCACTCAAAATCACCAAAAATCGACCCGTCTCCGATTTTTCCAAAAAGTGAGGAAAATCAATCTACCACACCTGTCATTCATAAAAAATGTGGAAACGCGCCCGGGTCACTTCATCAAGGCCCCCAATTCTAGCTTTAAAGATGATCCAAAAAGAAGCTCTGAGAACAGAATCTGAGAGGGGGGGGGGGGAGAGAGAGTTTTTGCTCTATTTCTTCCTTAATGTTGACACCACCACTCTTCCAGCACTTTATTCTTACTACAAATGACCGAACACACCTACCTGACACTATAATGAAGAAAAAAAATTTTCATCCCTACCTGGCCAAAATTGAAGAAATCTCACAGTGCCGGCACTGTTCAAAATCACTCAAAATCACCAAAAATCGACCCGTCTCCGATTTTTCCAAAAAGTGAGGAAAATCAATCTACCACACCTGTCATTCATAAAAAATGTGGAAACGCGCCCGGGTCACTTCATCAAGGCCCCCAATTCTAGCTTTAAAGATGATCCAAAAAGAAGCTCTGAGAACAGAATCTGAGAGGGGGGGGGGGGGGGAGAGAGAGTTTTTGCTCTATTTCTTCCTTAATGTTGACACCACCACTCTTCCAGCACTTTATTCTTACTACAAATGACCGAACACACCTACCTGACACTATAATGAAGAAAAAAAATTTTCATCCCTACCTGGCCAAAATTGAAGAAATCTCACAGTGCCGGCACTGTTCAAAATCACTCAAAATCACCAAAAATCGACCCGTCTCCGATTTTTCCAAAAAGTGAGGAAAATCAATCTACCACACCTGTCATTCATAAAAAATGTGGAAACGCGCCCGGGTCACTTCATCAAGGCCCCCAATTCTAGCTTTAAAGATGATCCAAAAAGAAGCTCTGAGAACAGAATCTGAGAGGGGGGGGGGGGGGAGAGAGAGTTTTTGCTCTATTTCTTCCTTAATGTTGACACCACCACTCTTCCAGCACTTTATTCTTACTACAAATGACCGAACACACCTACCTGACACTATAATGAAGAAAAAAAATTTTCATCCCTACCTGGCCAAAATTGAAGAAATCTCACAGTGCCGGCACTGTTCAAAATCACTCAAAATCACCAAAAATCGACCCGTCTCCGATTTTTCCAAAAAGTGAGGAAAATCAATCTACCACACCTGTCATTCATAAAAAATGTGGAAACGCGCCCGGGTCACTTCATCAAGGCCCCCAATTCTAGCTTTAAAGATGATCCAAAAAGAAGCTCTGAGAACAGAATCTGAGAGGGGGGGGGGGAGAGAGAGTTTTTGCTCTATTTCTTCCTTAATGTTGACACCACCACTCTTCCAGCACTTTATTCTTACTACAAATGACCGAACACACCTACCTGACACTATAATGAAGAAAAAAAATTTTCATCCCTACCTGGCCAAAATTGAAGAAATCTCACAGTGCCGGCACTGTTCAAAATCACTCAAAATCACCAAAAATCGACCCGTCTCCGATTTTTCCAAAAAGTGAGGAAAATCAATCTACCACACCTGTCATTCATAAAAAATGTGGAAACGCGCCCGGGTCACTTCATCAAGGCCCCCAATTCTAGCTTTAAAGATGATCCAAAAAGAAGCTCTGAGAACAGAATCTGAGAGGGGGGGGGGAGAGAGAGTTTTTGCTCTATTTCTTCCTTAATGTTGACACCACCACTCTTCCAGCACTTTATTCTTACTACAAATGACCGAACACACCTACCTGACACTATAATGAAGAAAAAAAATTTTCATCCCTACCTGGCCAAAATTGAAGAAATCTCACAGTGCCGGCACTGTTCAAAATCACTCAAAATCACCAAAAATCGACCCGTCTCCGATTTTTCCAAAAAGTGAGGAAAATCAATCTACCACACCTGTCATTCATAAAAAATGTGGAAACGCGCCCGGGTCACTTCATCAAGGCCCCCAATTCTAGCTTTAAAGATGATCCAAAAAGAAGCTCTGAGAACAGAATCTGAGGGGGGGGGGGGGAGAGAGAGTTTTTGCTCTATTTCTTCCTTAATGTTGACACCACCACTCTTCCAGCACTTTATTCTTACTACAAATGACCGAACACACCTACCTGACACTATAATGAAGAAAAAAAATTTTCATCCCTACCTGGCCAAAATTGAAGAAATCTCACAGTGCCGGCACTGTTCAAAATCACTCAAAATCACCAAAAATCGACCCGTCTCCGATTTTTCCAAAAAGTGAGGAAAATCAATCTACCACACCTGTCATTCATAAAAAATGTGGAAACGCGCCCGGGTCACTTCATCAAGGCCCCCAATTCTAGCTTTAAAGATGATCCAAAAAGAAGCTCTGAGAACAGAATCTGAGAGGGGGGGGGGGAGAGAGAGTTTTTGCTCTATTTCTTCCTTAATGTTGACACCACCACTCTTCCAGCACTTTATTCTTACTACAAATGACCGAACACACCTACCTGACACTATAATGAAGAAAAAAAATTTTCATCCCTACCTGGCCAAAATTGAAGAAATCTCACAGTGCCGGCACTGTTCAAAATCACTCAAAATCACCAAAAATCGACCCGTCTCCGATTTTTCCAAAAAGTGAGGAAAATCAATCTACCACACCTGTCATTCATAAAAAATGTGGAAACGCGCCCGGGTCACTTCATCAAGGCCCCCAATTCTAGCTTTAAAGATGATCCAAAAATAAGCTCTGAGAACAGAATCTGAGAGGGGGGGGGGGGGAGAGAGAGTTTTTGCTCTATTTCTTCCTTAATGTTGACACCACCACTCTTCCAGCACTTTATTCTTACTACAAATGACCGAACACACCTACCTGACACTATAATGAAGAAAAAAAATTTTCATCCCTACCTGGCCAAAATTGAAGAAATCTCACAGTGCCGGCACTGTTCAAAATCACTCAAAATCACCAAAAATCGACCCGTCTCCGATTTTTCCAAAAAGTGAGGAAAATCAATCTACCACACCTGTCATTCATAAAAAATGTGGAAACGCGCCCGGGTCACTTCATCAAGGCCCCCAATTCTAGCTTTAAAGATGATCCAAAAATAAGCTCTGAGAACAGAATCTGAGAGGGGGGGGGGGGGAGAGAGAGTTTTTGCTCTATTTCTTCCTTAATGTTGACACCACCACTCTTCCAGCACTTTATTCTTACTACAAATGACCGAACACACCTACCTGACACTATAATGAAGAAAAAAAATTTTCATCCCTACCTGGCCAAAATTGAAGAAATCTCACAGTGCCGGCACTGTTCAAAATCACTCAAAATCACCAAAAATCGACCCGTCTCCGATTTTTCCAAAAAGTGAGGAAAATCAATCTACCACACCTGTCATTCATAAAAAATGTGGAAACGCGCCCGGGTCACTTCATCAAGGCCCCCAATTCTAGCTTTAAAGATGATCCAAAAAGAAGCTCTGAGAACAGAATCTGAGAGGGGGGGGGGGGGAGAGAGAGTTTTTGCTCTATTTCTTCCTTAATGTTGACACCACCACTCTTCCAGCACTTTATTCTTACTACAAATGACCGAACACACCTACCTGACACTATAATGAAGAAAAAAAAATTTCATCCCTACCTGGCCAAAATTGAAGAAATCTCACAGTGCCGGCACTGTTCAAAATCACTCAAAATCACCAAAAATCGACCCGTCTCCGATTTTTCCAAAAAGTGAGGAAAATCAATCTACCACACCTGTCATTCATAAAAAATGTGGAAACGCGCCCGGGTCACTTCATCAAGGCCCCCAATTCTAGCTTTAAAGATGATCCAAAAAGAAGCTCTGAGAACAGAATCTGAGAGGGGGTGGGGAGAGAGAGTTTTTGCTCTATTTCTTCCTTAATGTTGACACCACCACTCTTCCAGCACTTTATTCTTACTACAAATGACCGAACACACCTACCTGACACTATAATGAAGAAAAAAAATTTTCATCCCTACCTGGCCAAAATTGAAGAAATCTCACAGTGCCGGCACTGTTCAAAATCACTCAAAATCACCAAAAATCGACCCGTCTCCGATTTTTCCAAAAAGTGAGGAAAATCAATCTACCACACCTGTCATTCATAAAAAATGTGGAAACGCGCCCGGGTCACTTCATCAAGGCCCCCAATTCTAGCTTTAAAGATGATCCAAAAAGAAGCTCTGAGAACAGAATCTGAGAGGGGGGGGGGAGAGAGAGTTTTTGCTCTATTTCTTCCTTAATGTTGACACCACCACTCTTCCAGCACTTTATTCTTACTACAAATGACCGAACACACCTACCTGACACTATAATGAAGAAAAAAAAATTTCATCCCTACCTGGCCAATCACGGACTGTTATAGAAGAATGAAGTTCTGCTTGAAAAATTAGTGATTGTTTCCAGTTTTTTTCCTGCCTTTTTTGTGTGTTGCTAGTGGTTAATTTGGTGTCAAGTAGCAGGTTTGGGCCTAAATTGCTTCTTATTTTTGGCGAGACCTGGCTCAGTGCTGTACAGTTTCGGACATCTGGCGGAGGGAGCTTACAACTGTGAGCAGTGCAGTGGTTTGTTTACAAACAAGAGAATGCACATGTTCAATTACAGTACTGCCGGTATGAAAAGTAACTTTTTGTGGCATTGGGAGTTACGTCAGTGAGTCTGCTGTCTATGAGAATAGGAAATGTTTCACCAAAATATTCTGTTCATGCAGTTTTGCAGGAATTTTTAGTGCGGCCGTCAATATCTCCGCAGCTACAAAGCTGAATGACTTCTCACTGAATGCAGCTCAATAGAATTAGTCCCAAAAACATCTTTCATAAAATTTATAATTCTACAGAAATAGGGAGATTTTTTGCTCTGTTTAATAATTACATGAAAACTTATGTGGCGAAGGGAGTCACCGGGGTGTTTTGTCATGGGAATTAAAAAAATTATGCATTTATGCTCCTCTCTGTACAAACCTATGTACTTTTTGGAGTAGAATTGCAGTAGGCTATTCTGCAAATATGCTCCCGCCGCTTTGCTACTTCGATACTACTGCATTTTCGTGCGGGTAACTAAAAAGAAATATATAATTATTAAAGGTGGGGGTGCAAATGTGTGTGCCTAGATACACAGCAGCTAAGAAATTCCTTAACCCGGGACATCTGTTATCACCTTGCCTTGGTCAACTACTTAAGGTAAAAATGTGCAGACACAAGACCCAAACTACCATCCTACTACCTACTACTAACTAACCAGACTAATTTCCTATAAACAAAACGTTGATGTATTACCAAAAAGTTAATACCACCACTAAAACAACCCATTTGCTACATAAATACAATTAATTATCTTAATTGAAGTTTGGTGGTTTCCGTTGTTATCATGATGTGTCAAACAATCAGTTTGAAAAAGAAACTGATTGTTGAAGAAATTTGCCCGTAGCTCCTTATAATTAGGCCTCACATTTTAGAATAAATTACATTTATGTGCTAATATTAGGATTTAAAACAAACTTTAAGTGCAAGAATCACACTGCGACACACCAGTTTGAAACTCTTTCTTTACCAGAACAGTCACCGAGTGGAATGAACGAAGTGACCAACAAGTTACTGCTGAAACTGTGGAAGGCTTTAGATCCGGCCTACACCGTCATTTCCCATGCGCTCCCTCTTCCCGTCTATCATATACCAGCATTTTTTTTTTTTTTTTTTTAAGATACAGATAGGTACCATGTGGCGGATCCAGGGGCGGATCCAGGAATATTTTAAGGGGGCGGGCCGACCCCGCCCCCCCCCCCCCCTCCCTGTACAGACAGCTTGTTCAAAATATACTATAAGAGAATGTTTACAACTGCTGATTCCCTGTGTTTACAGATCACGAAATTAATATGCGCCAGCAGGGCCATATCACCGTCGTTATTCGGATATTGATTTGTTCTTGATTTGTTTGAGCTTCTTTGTTCAGGCGAGGGTGAGGACCACTGCTAAGTCCATTCCTGATCCCAAATTAAGCGATATTGAAAACTCTGTTTCTGAGTGAGTGTCTTTTAAATGTGCTTAAATATCTCCAAGAGATCTTATCAAACATATTTATATACAGGTACATGTATATATAAGGGTTGCTTTGCATTCTTTGCATTTGAAAAAGGGCACATACTTTAATAACATTATTACAATAATCTATTTTAATTTTGATAAAAAACTTAATCAAAAACTTTATTGCAAATGTGTTATTTAAACTTTATGGATTAAATGGATTAATCTAAAATTTTAACTAAATGCGTGTTTTGTTTCTATATCAAGTGTACCCATGTCCACAAGTAGAAGCGGTGGATGGAAGCAGTGGTTCTGATGTTCTGGTTGTGACCAGTAGGCCTAAACCACAGCAGGGACTTAATTGCTATAAAGCAGACCGACATACATCTCTAAACAGATGGAACTTATATTGTCTTTCATTAAATAACATAGAGCTTTACATTTAACGGCAAGACACACTTTGAGAAGGAATAAGATGAAAATAACATGGGTTGGCATCCTAAAATATAATTTGAGTATGACTTATTACCCTCTTTTTTTTTTTTTTTTTTTTTTGGTACTTTCGTTTGGCCTTTCTTCAGCACCGTTTATTTTTACTAAAATACTTAGACGTTTAGTTGGGTATTGGAGAAAAATGGAATCCCCATTGTTGTTTATTTAGATGACGGTATTGTGTCTGAAAATTCCCTAGAAAAATATATTACATTTAAAACTACATTCTAAAAAATTAAAATGGATCTGTTTAAAGCAGATTTTGTTTTAAACGCTGAAAAAAGTAAATTAGAACCAGTCAACAAATTGGAATGGTTGGGGATTATTTGGGACATGGAAGTAAGGGGATTGTTTATTCCCGAAAGAAGGCTTTCTACATGTACTAGTAATGCTCTGTGTCTTTTAGACGAATTGGTTTCAGATTTACCGTATATAACAGCTATAAAATTGGCCTATTCCTTTGGAAATATATATATATATATATATATATATATATATATATATATATATATATATATATATATATATATATATATATCAACAAAAGGAACATGAACAATTTTATTTCTTAGAGGGGGGGGGGGGGTTACCTATTCAGCTGATAGCAGTGAAAATCCATGCCAAGTCTGGTCGATCAATGTAGACCTGTGGTGTCTATAGGAATGTGTCCTAAATCCCACCAAGTGTTGTTTTAGGAATTGTCGCACCACATATTTATGATGTCCGTGTTTCGATATATCCCATTTATTCATAGTTGATGGCAGAATGGACAGCCCAGAACATAGTGCACAATATTGCGCGAGCATTATTGTTGACTATGAAACAGGGGATGTGTTGGAAGCAGAAGTTGTAAGGAAGAAAGAAACCAAGCTGAGTAGCTCTGTAATGGAGAAGGAAGGGTTTGTCAGGGCTATGGATTTCCTGAAAAAAAAAAAAAAGGAATCAGTGCAACAGAAGTGGTCAAAGATGCCCTTGTTGCACACTTAAGTACAAAGTGCTGTTTAGGTCTTACTATAATAATTAGAAAGCAAATTTAGTATGTGAAATGTATCTACATGTATGTGATTATTTAGTTGCAATTCTTGCTATTTTTTTGTTATATCTCTCTATATATTTAGCTAAATTTTTCTTATTTCAGAAAAAAAAAATGAATCGGGATAAAACATTCGTGGGACATTTGGCATGGGGCAAAAATCACTGTGAGTAGATATGCATGAGAACAACACAAACTATTGCACCATTTTCCATATCTTCAGGTAGAAAAAATAAATGAGTTTTTTTCCATCATGGACATTTTCCTTTTTAATAGAGTTATGCATTAAGAATTAAATAGCTGTCTTGCAATTTTATATTTTAGGCTGAACAGACAAGGAGGACAAGAGATCTGGTTGCATGGACCAAAGG
>NW_028257599.1:0-37062 GCF_051362555.1 Lingula anatina | reverse complement strand
CAACTTAACAAGTTTGCCTATTCTGTCTGATCTGAAAAGTAATTACGGAATCAGTTGCACTTGTACATGTTGTGAAAAATATACCTTTCCTGGCTTGCGGGATATATTCACCACTCAGTGTTTAATTAGAGCAATGCCGTCAATCCTTTTTGTTATGTTAGTCATCTCAACCTACAGTTATAGAACATTTATCTCACAGCAAAACACCCCGCATTTTTTTTTTTTTTTTTTTTTTTTTTTTTTTTTTTTTTTTTGGCTTTTGACACGTTTGTGGTACTTTAATGTTTTTTATGAAAAATTGAATTTAAGGACTACCGACCTGAGTAGATACGAACAGTAATTGAGGAGTTGCAGTTCCTTTGAAATCCATATTCGTGTAATGTAGCATTCTGCGCGACCTCTCCGGGATCCACTGTGTAGCTGAACATAAGGCCGACAAATCTTCAAACCATTAAATTATTTTAAAGGACAGAAAGGCACATTTAGTTCCCACCATCAGATGAATATGGAGTTACAAAAAGCAACACATAAATACACCACGTCCGCCTGCATCTTCCTGCGTGTTGCCCCTAGCCTCGGGTACTTTTTTTTTGGGAGTTAAATATAACATCTCCGTTGCTGCCTGATAATCAACAAAGTAGATCCTAATACAATTAACCTGTGGTATACAGAACGTTATGCTAGAAAAATTACCACATCGGTTAATTTCTGTACTTAGGGGCTGATCAATATTATTCTGTTTTCTGAAATATGATTAAGAAAAGGCAAATAATATTGAAACACAATAAATAGAAAAAAGCATAGTATTCACAATTTCATGAGGCGGGTTTTCAGGAAGTCAATCCAACCCTGGCTGTGGAGTACACGTTTAATATAGATAATTATTCTTTCTATTACAACGGGGATGAAATGTCATTTTCAGTTTCTTAATTTTCTCTGTTACCTGGGCGCATATCAGCTAAACTCTAACGGTTAATAGGGGCTGTGCAAGAGTTCTACAAAGAGGTGCGACTGATTTTATTTCAGACACCCCTTGTAGGTGTAACTACACACAAGGTTTAATGGTTGTGGGGTACCTCCCTCAGGGTTCATGACGTAACCATTTGGAAGGCAAGCCAGCTAATGTTACTTCTTACCCCAAACAAGGGTAACAGGAAAAGGAAAGAAACGAGATATAAATGCATTCTTGGGCAGTGTGTAGCCTGTGACGATTGACAAAAATCACGGTGTATCATTCCCAATTGTGCCTAGAGTCTTCATTTTGTTCTTAAAATGCGTTTTCTTTGCGTTTGTGTTCTTGTTTGAACAGAGGAAGGTATTGATCTGATATCACTATAGTTTAGAAACTTGATCAATGTCAGACCAGTAAAATGAGGTCATGTCTGTTTATGTTATTTTCTGCAATGACCTCTATCTTAACTCAATCGATTGCTAAGCATTTATACCAATAAGTAATTATGGGACCCCTCCCTGCCAAAATGCAGCTTTTTTTTTATTCATAACTCTTACAGGGTAATTAGAAAACGAGTCATTAAGTTCAATTTTTGTTTCGATGAAGAATGTACCATTCTGTTGATACATCAAGTCGTGGGATTCGAGGGGGACGCATCCCCCAGGTATCTATTGTCTCGGACTAGGACAAGCTGAACTATTTTAGTATGGCTAACATACTTTGAAGCACCGTAAAGAGCATCACTTTTACTTCCTACCTTTAGTTGAATATGGAGCTGCACAGAGCAGCACATAAAGACACCACTCCTTCATGATCCCCCTTTGTGTTACTTTTCGTTGTTCATACATCAATAAGCTGCAGTCACTTTTCTATTGAGAGTTAAAAATTACGTCCCCACTGCTACCCTATACGCAAAATGGCACCGCAGTGCAACTAACACAATTAACTGTCGGTACAGAAAGTGATGATGTATAAATTACAGCATCATGGGATTTCTTAGTTGTGAAGGGTTGATCATTGCTGTGCTATTTTACGAAATATGTTAAGAGAGTGCAAATATTATTAACACATAGCAAAAAAAAAAAAAAATACCCAGAATATTCACAATTTCTTTGCATGGTGCATTCATAAAACTAAGTCCAACACTGTATGCTAAGCGTAATAAACTTTTGTGTATTTACAGTGCGTTTTAGCATAACTGCATTTAAAGTCAGTTCTGTTAAAATGCAACCTTTGTAAAACACTTATTTTTATATTTTCGCAAGGAATTAAAAACTAACTAGACTGCAACTGGCTAAAGCCAGTGGCGAAGGATTCCCCTGCAAAATAGGCGTGGAAATGCTCTTACAAGGTCATGTGAAGGTCACGGGTTAAATTTGATCCCATATTCTGAAAGAGCATGTGCGAATTGGGGGGGGGGGATCAACAAAACATCACTTTTAGCCCACGTCAATAATTCTCCATGAAATAGCCAAATGACCTTGAAAATGAGGGTCAAGGTCAAATTTGACATTTGATTTGGGGGTTTGGGGTATATGTTTGGGGTAGTTTACTATAGCATGCTATGACCAAAAACCAGTGTTTCATGGAGAAATTGCCAAACTCAAGATTTCTGCAATGTCATAAATATTTAAAAATCTATATTAAAAAAGTAATTAAGCAGTCGCTACCAAAGTACGGCTAACCTTAGATATATATATAGGGCATCATTTGCCACTATGATTGGGGCTCTGGGCCTTCCGGTTCTTGAGATCTCGGAAACAAACCTTTTTTGAGCCCGCTTGCTCATTAGCGACCTTGACCTTGACCTACTTGCATAAAAGTAGGTCATTATCTGTGGATTTACCTCAGTATCACTGGCCATAAGGCTCTTAGCCATATGGCTTATACTTTAGGCCTAATGGCAATTTCAAATTTTACAATGTTTGCCTTTAAAAGCCCCTGTGACCTTGAAAAGTAGGTCAAGGTCACTGAAACTGGTTCTGTGGCATATTCTGACCATAGGCTACCTATGATAATTATTTCAGATTTTTTGCGAAAAAAAAACGCGCGGAAAGAATAATAATACTACCAAAAACAATAGTATTCCCCTATGGGGAATCCTAATGATAGAAGTAGCAGAGCCCGTGAATGAAAAGCACTTCCGGTCGCACAGCAGTCGCCAGAGGACGCCCAAACAACGGTCATCTGTCTAGCATAATATCGTAGAAAGATCGTAGAATGGTCGCCACTGATCGCTGATGAAGGTACAGTAATCACACCCTGGTTGCTCAATGGATGCTCAAATATCGCAATGGACGTTGTAGGCTGCACAGTGGACTCACATGGGAGTTGAAAGTCATTCAGGTCGCTGTTAATTGGACATGAAATCCAGCCTTGGTCGTTGAAAACACACATAAGGGTAACAGACACATTTACAAGGACACGGTTTTCTTGCATTGGCGACCATTGAGCGTCCTGCAGGCTACATCTTTGGTCGTAGAGAGTCGCAGAAAGCATGCATTCAGTTATGGGGGCTTTAGTGATACACTGTATTTTGTCGTGCTATTTCTACACTGTAAAGCATATATCGATTTTATCAATGGACATTTTTTATGTCATTTTGAGTCTGGAGTTCATTGTCGCACAAAGTGACTGCCAAATAATTGCATGGACGTGGATTTTATCAAAAGGGTTTTATTTAACAACAAATACGCACATAAAAACTTGTGACGCACAAATTGTAATGAAGAAATTCAAGAAGTTTTCAGTGTTGTTTACTTTTAATTTCATATTATTAACCTTATTATTTACGGATTTTTAATCATATAGAACAATTAAAGGGATTAATAAAATCGGTTTTAATATAATTTATTCCAATGTTAAAATTTTAATTTAATTTAATTTTGATTTAAAAATCACAGAACAACTTTATAATACATGTATGCCTATACGTAAAATAAAATAACCCATGTAACAGCCAGATAAAAACATCTGTTAATATATAAACGAACTGTTTCTTGGCATCCATAAAAACAAACCAATCTAGCTTTTAGGTGAAAAATGCTTATGTATTAATTTATCACATACACCGTTCGACATGTATATTCCTCACTGCAATACTTACTTACAATTGATTAAGCTAGCGACAATTCCTATAAAACCCATAAGTTTAGGCAACAGGTCGAAGACGCTAAAAGCAATAAATGATGATTTATATATCTAGGAATAAATATATTTAAGCAAAGTAATAAGCAACACATTGACACAGTGAAAGCAAATTCTTTGAATCGTCATACGTAATGTGAAAATGCAACGCAGTCTTGGAAAGTAACAAAAGTATTACAGCCAATACCAACAAGTTTTCAACAATTAATTGATTTTATTAATGCCTTAAATCACAGATGTGCTCCCTTAACAGTTTAGTCGTAGCTTGCGACACCAAACTAGCATGTTATCATAATTCAATACTGTACAGTGTGAAAATACTTAAAATCGGAATCAATTACTATAAAATGTTTTGGATGCGTCATATACTTGTATGCAAGAAGCATAACACTTTGATGATTGTATGACATATGCATGTAAATTTAAATGTCTTCAAGTCATTTTGTTATACATTGAACATTGTGGATCTTTTTAATTACGAACCAAGTACATGTTGAGAGGTTCCTGACTGCATGTATAACGAAACATCTTCAACTATTGTACTGCCACAAAATGTGGAGTTCAAAATCGTTAAATCTGCAATTTTCATGATAATTTCCTATTATTTAAGGGTTTAATATTTTTACCCTTAGGTATATTATACAATACAATCACTCATCTGGGCCACCTTTGAATTGACTAGTCTTGAGGTCATCCTTGGAAAATTAAATGTAATTATAGTCACCAATACCATTTGTGGCGGTAGACGGCAATAGGTTCTCTCCAAGTTCCATGTATTGCCCATCTGAACGGTTATCCCGCCGAAGTTCTTCGTAACTATTCGCCAATGCAGTATCGTCATAGTCAACATGAACCTCATCAAAACCAGAGGAATGATCTGTCGCGCGATTCATAGATACTTGGACATTGAATGGACTGTTAACAGTGTTTGTAATAACACTGCCATGTTGCTGTTCAGAAGCTTGTGATTTGAGTCTCCTGGACAATGACCGAGTGCGGAATACAAGGTATGCAATTATGCAAAAAAGGCACATTGCTAACAACGATACCACAATGATTGATACTGTTCCCCCATCAATGCCTGAAATACAAAAGATATAATTTAAATGGGTTGCCAAGTATAATCCTTTCTGATTTTTGTTAACTGAAACATAATATACCCATTGGTACGACCACACTAAAATATTCACCCGGAATGTCTAATGATCTACAACGTTCACATTAATTTATAAGGATGGTACAGAAGCATAGTTAGTCGGATGAGAGTGTCCCAGTACCAAGAAGAGAGGGTGATGGATACAGATTATCGAGTAGAAGTTATCTGACTTTTTTCAACTGAAACATAATATACACATTGGTAGCTCAACTGTAAAATATCAACCCGGAATGTCTTATGATGTGCCACGTTCACGTTTATGATACCGAAGCATGGTTAACCGTATGAGAGTGTCCCAGTACAAAGAGGATTATCAAGTAGAAGTTCACGGTCGGTTACCAAAGCCCCCACCCCGCCCACCCCTTCAACCAACAGGTACTGAGTACTGTACACCTCAGTTTGTGTTCCGCAGTGCTCTTGGTTTAATTACATGTTGTTGTAGTTGGAGACACTGCAAATGTGATATAAGAGAAATACAAAACAGACTATAAATGAATAAATAAATATGTAACCAAGTATATTCCCTGAAAAATAATAAGCGTCACCTAAACTGACTAAGATTGTTTGTATTACAACTGGAAAGGTTGTGGTTGAATGTAAACCTGTATGATCTTCCAATTGGCTATGCCAGATAAAGCGTGAGAATTGACTTAAACCAACGCGTACCTAATGGTTGGGTTAAAAAAAATTTATCATATTTTGAAGCAAACGAAAACAATTTACTCCGAACTGCACCTACCTGCTGTAGATACGGCAACGCTGCTAGTTGAGAGAGCTGAAAAAACATAAAGAGGCACTTATTATTCAATCGACTACTTTGGGCTTGTCGATTCCCTTGCAAAGACAAATAATGCAGAAATTTGGAGCAATAGAATAAAACGAGAACTAGTGAGTGTTGGAGTATATTTTTGGTATCAGAACTGTCATAGATCAATGTGACTATATCATTTTAAATATTGCAAACTTCTAAGAGTTACCAGGCTTTTTGGTCCACTTTTTGAAGGATATTTTACCTTAAAAACGTAATGTTTAAGGCACTCTATTCGGCGTTTACCTGCCAAATTGACTTTTGAAAATGACAATTTTAACTTACAAACAAATCATTGACGGCAATTGGAATCGATTTGTTTCTAAATAACTTCTTGTATATTTCAAAAATAACAACCGACGTCAGGCACTTCTATTTTAGGGAGTTTTTATTATAGTTCTTAACGTCTGTATTAAACATTGGAAATAATTCATAAGTGTACATTTTATCTAAAATATATCTCTACGGCCCAAGTAGATGTGCATATAATAAATGTATGGATGTGCAGTCCATGTAAATAGGTCAAACAGGATAAGGTATAAGAAATGAATGGGGGACTTAACACGTCCATTCTTTTTTATCAGGACAAATAGTTTTAAAATAAGCAATTAAGAAAAATAAATCCAACATAAATTGTACCTACCTGCATTAGTGGATTTCACAGTAGTGGTAGTTGAAGGAGCTAAAAAGGGAATTCAGTCACTTCTAAAGATAAGAAATAATAAATGTACCTCATGCACATCCACAAGCCAAGAAGAATGATTTAGAAAAGCAGTAAAATGAGCACGCACAGGTATAGTGTTGAAATATGTTTTACAGAGTATGTTACAAATAAAGATATAAGCTCTTTGCGGTAAAGTTTAGGTTTTTCCAGCTCTTTATTTTTTGTTCTCAAGTGAAATGAAATGATCAAACTACCAATCCGAGTAAAATACACGAACCAAATATACATACCAGCACTCCCCGGCACTATAACACTTGTTTTGGTTTGACTTGTAAGAGAATCGTGCAGTAGTTGGCAAAAAACTTCAACTGGATCTGCTTGGGTTGCCATCACTTCTACTTCACTTTCCACCAGAAAGGTGTCTCCCTGGGGTGTCACCGTGTTCGAGGTTTCATTCATCTTGACCTGCATCTGGTTAGAACTTTGCATTTTAAACCACTTTATCTCAGGTGCTGGTCTTCCGCCATCAGAGGAACAAGTTACCCGGTAGGTATCTGTGGCGACTTGAGGTCCTCTTGTAATCTGGGGCGGGTTCGGCCGATCTGCAAATCATAAATTATAACATAAAAGAAAATTATCGTAAAGCTCAACAATTTGTGAAACTACCCCATGTGAACGTTTTAAGTTCTATTTTTTGGTTTGAGGAATATTATTTAGTAAAAGACAAAGCAATTACAAAAGTTTTTATTAGCATGAATATTGCACCGACTTTTACTTACACAGTAATTTGAGGGCCTGGACTGGAGTCGTAAAAACGGGATTATTGAATGGGGCGGAAACTTTGCAGTAAAAATTACCCTCATCTGCCAGAGTGACTGTAACAATTGTTAAAGTGAATGATGGATCAGAGACTGTAACCGTCACGTCAGATCTCGTATTATATTCGTTCTGCTTCATGGCATATCCAGTAGAAACTTCTATTCCTGCTATTTGGTTTGCAGTGCCCGTTCCATCTTTGTAGAATACGACGTACTGCGCTGTCTCTCCGGGATCCACTGTGTAACTGCACACAAGGTTTAACGGTTGTGGGTTGCCGCTCTCAGGATTCATGACGTACCCATGGGTCGGCAAATCAGCTAATGTTACCTCTAAACCTATGGTATAAGCACATAGAATTACTATACTCATCAAAAACCCCAGGAAACGTCTAGCAAGAAATCTCTCAATTATCCAATTTGTATCCATGTATCTGAGAGTGTTCATTTCAGTGGTGAGTGTCACACCAGTATTTGAGGTGTATCAATCATTGCAGTCGGATTAAGATGGAAAGTTGCAAGTTAACCTATTGTGTTGGTGCATTGTGTTGACAGGCGTTGGACTGTAGTCAATAATACTGTATACCTGCATAATTGATAATTAGTTAGCAAAATTTACACAAATAGGCGCAGAAAGGTAAAAGGTCATGTTATTCTTCTTGCCTTATCATACCACTATGGCATAAGGGAGGTCAGGTCAACTTTGATAGTAACATAAATATCAGCCAAAATGATATTATCTGATAAAGCAATTTATGAGCTTTCCAAAACATTTTATTTTTTGAAAATCAAGCAAGCCAATCAAAAGTTATCAAATTTTCAAGAATGCTAGTCAGCCACAAAATTTTGAAAAAGTCTTGTATGCAAGCATTTGTAACAGTGGAAGCCAAAAGTGTCACCTAATTGCCCAATCAATTAAACAAAATTGGCATAACTTTTGAATGGAATAAAATATCCATTTGAAATTTTCTGGAAAGTTACACTATGCCAAGAAGAATCTGACAAGATACAATTTTCTGTAATTTATCCATTATTTCCATGGCAACCATTGCTAAATATCAATAGCGGTCGATACTTTTTTTTTTTTTTCATCCTAAGGCTTCAACATCACTGCCCAAAGGCTACTTTTGGATGAAAATGATGCTAAATAACGTGCCGTAATTAAAATAAAAAATAATAGTTTCTAATGTATCTGTTGCTATAGAAATTGTCATTATGATAGCTGTTGCTATGGTAACAGTTTGAATTATTTTTTACACATTATCATGAATTTTTAAACTGAATATGAAGTGGGAAACACTCTTGGTACTCAGTTTATGAATTTAAGTTAAATAGTAAACAAATACTCTGTCACTGTTGCCATGGCAACCAATATTACAATGACAATTGCATATACGATTTTAAGGTTTAACTAGTAAAAATGCCAGAATGCACAATGAAAATAAATAATATCCGATTTTGGTAAGTTATAATTTTGCAAAAAAAAAAAATTAATTGATATTGGACATCATAGCAGGTAGGTAATACAAAAACCAGCGAGATTTTTTGGAGAGAGTTTTAGGAATTTTCTTTCTTTTTTTCTTTTTTTTTTTCTTTTTTTGTGTGTGTTAAGAAAAAATAAATAAATACTTCTTTTGTTCACTTTTGTTCGACTTTCATTAACCATTCTAGAGTTATTGCATATCTCCATGATTTTAAGATTCCCCTTTTTATGTTCACTAACGAGTTAGCCCCATCAATATCGTACGTAATTTCATACTTTGTTTGAAAAATAAAATAAACTCTATATTCTTGAATTGCAGACGTTTTATCAATATCATTGGGTTTCGTGAACAATTCAAAGATTTTCTGATTAGATATTCTGATATGTTGATCCTCTTTGGGTGCTGAAAGTACAGTTGCTTTTTCATCAGCAGAACAGCTTGGTGCGTTCGCCATTTTGTTTGCCGTAAGATCAAAGTCACTGATTTTCTAACGGCTGTTACGGCTCTGTCTTACCAAAAAATGATAAATAGATAACTAAATTGAACCAAGAATTAGTTTAATTATCTAGGTAGGGGTAACAGAATTTTCAGAACTTCGTTACTCTAACTGTAAAACACGATTAAAAACTTTACAAGCTAGTTGTGGTTGCTGTTTTCGGTTAAATCAACTTCTGTAACCCCTCAGTCGAACGGTTGGATCATTCTCTGCATGAATATGTGGCCAAATACGACGAAATAACATCCGGGACGCCGTACGGAGCTTTTATTTTAGAAAAATGGCGCGAAACGCGCAGGTTGAGCAAAATTCTTTAATAGTGGGTACCAAACGAGGAAGTGAAATCACCGGCGATTTCTCGCAGCATTTTCGTGGCTGGAGGCTAACAACAGAGACATGATACATTGTTACACATATTGTTCGAAAGCCCATTCAATGCACTTTTTAAATATACTTTCATATTTATCATAGGACCCAAATCCTGGAAGTAATGATGGAAAACAAACAGCGAGGTTAGATTTCTTCCCGTTTTCGACTGCGTGAGCGGTGTGACCTGACCTCCCTAGTGGCATCAAAAACTTCTATTGGGTGCGTAGTACTCCTACTATGAAGGAAGTATTTTTTACGATTGGCCTCATAATATAACCTAAAGAGCCATAATAATTTTTTTTTATCGTAAATGTTAGAAATTGTCATCATCTTGTTTAAAATGGCGTGTGAAGTTGTTTTTGTTCTTTATCTTTTGAAAACGCGCCACGTGGGGGGTCTATAGAAGCGATCATCCTGTTGTTTATGCGGAGGTTAAGCTGACGAATCTTCAAGACTATTAAATTATTTTAAAGTATAGAATATCATGCTTAGTCCCTACCTTCAGTTGTATATGGAGTTACAAACAGCAGCACATAAACACACCACGTCTTCATTTTTCCTCCGTGATGTTGCCTTTAGCCGCAGGTACAGGTACTTCCTGGGGTTTTTTTATTGGCAGCTAAAAATAACAACCCCGTCGCTCCCCGATAATCAACAAAACACACCTAACACAATTAACCTGCTGTATACAGAACGTTATGCTGGAAAATTTTCAGCATCGGTAAATTACTGTAGGCCTACTTGAGAGTGGATCACTGCTATTCTATTTTCCGAAATATGTCAAGAAAGGGCAAATATTATTGAAATCGCTCTTATAAGGACTTGGCTTCATAGGTACATAAGGAAACTGTCAAGTGATTGCATGATGCACGAAAATGTTTTATAAGCGGTTTTATTTAATAATAAATGCGTGCATGAAAACCTGCAATACAAAGTCTCTAGTAGAAATTCAAGCGACTTCCATTTATAATATTATTGTAAAATCCCTTTCTACAAATCTAATTTGTACTCAAATAATACAATTAAAGGAATAAACAAGCAAACATACGAATAAACAAGCAAGCAAGACTTTAATTTAATATCAGCCTAACTATCCAGCACTTTTTAAATTAAAACACAGAACGGATTTTACGATTTTTCTCATCCAAGAACATTTGTCTTCAAATAGGACGTAAAGATTAAAACACTTGGTTAAAATATAAACTATAAACTACAAAACATAGGCCACACTTTTTTATTTTCATGGATGACATCCTGCGCGCGCACCGATTTTCGTCCGTTCTCCAAAAAAAAAAAAAACACCTCCAAGGAAGTCGGTTGTCGCAAACGTCGTTATTGAATTTGCCGGAAAATGCAATCGGCAATCCTCGGCTAATTCCGCAAGCTCCATACTGTCATTGTCGAGCGCGGAGACATCCGAGTAGCTCCGAGTGCGGAAAATGAGCTTTCTGTGCATGCGTATTATCACCACATGGAAATATGGCCGCTTGCCGTCAAATTCATCTCTAGCATTAATTTCAAAATACACGACAATTAAAGTCATAAAGAGAACGGGGGCCGTCGTTTTGGATTGGTTTGCCATTGATATTGGACATGGAGATATCACCCTTTTACAGTTATACAAAATGCTGATCATCACCCGGAAAATTTCAGTGACATTCTGTCCAAAGCAGCACATACCAGGTTTTTTTTGTAGCGTAAAAAGGGTCGACAAGAGCGTCGTGGTATTTGGTGGACTGAAGGTCGGGCAGGCCACCCGATAGTTGGCTGCTACGTGTGAGTCGAAGTAGACAAAATGGCATCGACCGAAATTACCTTTTTTAGATTTGGTAGTACTGTAGGAAGCATAGGCCTATCTTTGCCTCATTTTTTTAACAATTCTGTGAAGTGTTTACAATGCTTTAATTTTCTGAGAGTACAAATAAAGACACGCTGTTTATTTGATATTTGTTTTATTGATTGCTATACCAACAAAATGCATGAAATAACCTTAAATAGATTTGGTAATATGCAGCATTTATATTCATGACTTTTTACCTTTCTACGAAGTAGGCCCTATTTACAATGCTTTAATATTTTGAGAGCATGGATAAAGACATATTGTTAGTTTGATACGTGTTTCTGTGGTAAATTAGTGTTTCCAGCTGTGTACTGAAAACATAACTTTTCTTAAGCAGTTTTTTTTTTTTTTTTTTTTTTTTTTTTTTGGACTGTTTTTTTTTTTTTTTTTTTTTCGCCCGCTCGCACCCATTTTGGGGTCCCCAGAGGATGTCATCCATAAAAATAAAAAAGTGTGGCCATAAGTAAAACTAGAGAAGCACTCCGAGAGCGCAGACCTCCGCCAAGGCAGCAAAGTCTCCACCCAATGCCGTTTCACCCCTAAATTTTCATTCTATAATGATTTAGTTTTTTTATATTATTGATTGATTAATGATTCTGATCACTACCAAAAACTAACCATCTGTTCCTTGGCCCACTTCTGACAATTCCTGAAAATTCCATCAAAATCGGTCCAAAACTTTTTCTGTAATGTTGCTAACAGACAGATAGACATACATGTATAGACAGACAGACAAACTAACGGAACTTAAATCATAACCTCCTTGGCGGAGGTAAAAAAAACCTATCTAGCTTTAAGTAAACAATGCTAGCGTTTAATCCTTCACACACACGGTTCATCAGGCTCATACATACAAAATTATCAACGCTTGATAAAGGTAGCTATGGTTCGTATACAATCTGAAAGATGAGGCAAGCTGGCAGTTCTATAAAGTTATAATTGGCTAATAAATGATATATTTTAAAATGAATTCTTCATTTAAACAAGGCAATACCATTTGTGAACGACTGTATAAAAATACAATGAATCTAAGGCGGTTCTTTACAGTGATATCTTAACAACACATAGTCAGAGTAATAATAGGTAACATTGATTTCTAGGTCTTTCATCAAAATATGAAAATGCAACACGACACGGTGTGTTCACTCCCACACCCGCCAACACACACACACGCGCGCGCACGTGCACACACGTAGACGCACACAGAAATTTCTAGCATAACACATTTCACCTCTTATTGATGTGTTTGTATGCAAATATTTGGTATTTTAAATTGACGGGCATATAATTAAGCTCAGTAAGGATGGAATCTAAAAGAAATATAACAAAAATACTTAAATAGATAAATAGATATTAAAAACATATATACACACTGGACAATAGAATTGTCACCCCCTGAATCAGAGTAATCAAAGTTAAAATGCTTGGTCTACTTAAAATGTAACTAATGAGTATAAAACCACTGTACAATGGAATTGTATTGTTGGTCTTTTTGTGAAATCTGATGTTAATAAAATGAAACCAGGAGCATATCATTCCACTGTCATTTATCTCCCCCAAAGTATTAGTTCAGTAGGGGTGACACTTCTATTGTCCAGTGTGTGTATCTTAAAAATCGAGAAAAAATATTTTTAAATTTTTTAAATAATTTCCAAATCCTTATGTAACACTACACATTGCGCTAACGGTTTTAAGTGATTCTTACAGAGCATAAAACCTCAATGTAATAAAAGCCAATCATTTATAAAAGATTATTGAGATATATTCCTCAATGCAATACTTACTTACAATTGATTAAGCTAGCGACAATTCCTATAAAACCCAAAAGTTTAGGCAACAGGTCGAAGACGCTAAAAGCAATAAATGATGATTTATATATCTAGGAATAAATATATTTAAGCAAAGTAATAAGCAACACATTGACACAGTGAAAGCAAATTTTTGAATCGTCCTACGTAATGTGAAAATGCAACGCAGTCTTGGAAAGTAACAAAAGTATTACAGCCAATACCAACAAGTTTTCAACAATTAATTGATTTTATTAATGCCTAAAATCACAGATGTGCTCCCTTAACAGTTTAGTCGTAGCTTGCGACACCAAACTAGCATGTTATCATAATTCAATACTGTACAGTGTGAAAATACTTAAAATCGGAATCAATTACTATAAAATGTTTTGGATGCGTCATATACTTGTATGCAAGAAGCATAACACTTTGATGATTGTATGACATATGCATGTAAATTTAAATTTCTTCAAGTCATTTTGTTATACATTGAACATTGTGGATCTTTTTAATTACGAACCAAGTACATGTTGAGAGGTTCCTGACTGCATGTATAACGAAACATCTTCAACTATTGTACTGCCACAAAATGTGGAGTTCAAGATCGTTAAATCTGCAATTTTCATGATAATTTCCTATTATTTAAGGGTTTAATATTTTAACCATTAGGTATATTATACAATACAATCACTCATCTGGGCCACCGTTGAATTGACTAGTCTTGACATCATCCTTGGAAAGTTAAATGTAATTATAGTCACCAATACCATTTGTGGCGGTAGACGGCAACAGGTTCTCTCCAAGTTCCATGTATTGCCCATCTGAACAATTATCCCGCCGAAGTTCTTCGTAACTATTCGCCAATGCAGTATCGTCATAGTCAGCATGAACCCCATCAAAACCAGAGGAATGATCTGTCGCGTGATTCATAGATACTTGGATATTGAATGGACAGCTGTTAACGTTGTTTGAGTGTTCTGTTACATTGTTTGTAATAACAGTGTTATGTTGCTGTTCAGATGCTTGTGATTTGAGTCTTCTGGACAATGACCGAATGCGGAATACAAGGTATGCAATTATGCAAAAAAGGCACATTGCTAACAACGATATCACAATGATTGATACTGTTCTCCCATCAATGCCTGTAATACAACAAATATAATTTAAATGGGTTGCCAAGTATAATCCTTTCTGATTTTTGTTAACTGAAACATAATATACCCTTTGGTACGACCACACTAAAATATTCACCCGGAATGTCTAATGATCTACAACGTTCACATTTAATTTATAAGGATGGTACAGAAGCATAGTTAGTCGGATGAGAGTGTCCCAGTACCAAGAAAAGAGGGTGATGAATACAGATTATCGAGTAGAAGTTATCTGACTTTTGTCAACTGAAACATAATATACACATTGGTAGCACCACTGTAAAATATCAACCCGGAATGTCTTATGATGTGCCACGTTCACGTTTATGATACCGAAGCATGGTTAACCGTATGAGAGTGTCCCAGTACAAAGAAGATTATCAAGTAGAAGTTCACGGTCGGTTACCAAAGCCCCCACCCCGCCCACCCCTTCAACCAACAGGTACTGAGTACTGTACACCTCAGTTTGTGTTCCGCAGTGCTCTTGGTTTAATTACATGTTGTTGTAGATGGAGACACTGCAAATGTGATATAAGAGAAATACAAAACAGACTATAAATGAATAAATTAATATGTAACCAAGTATATTCCCTGAAAAATAATTAGCGTCACCTAAACTGACTAAGATTGTTTGCATTACAGCTGGAAAGGTTGTGGTGGAATGGAAAACTGTATGATCTTCTAATTGGCTATGCCAGATAAAGCGTGAGAATTGACTTAAACTAACGAGTACTTTATGGTTGGCTTGAAAAGTTTTTATCATATTTTGAAGCAAACGAAAACAATTTACACCGAACTGCACCTACCTCCTGTAGATTTTGCAGGTTTGTTAGCTGAGAGAGCTGAAAAAAACATAAAGAGGCACTTATTACACAGCACAAAAAGTCAATTTTCAGCTCTTTTACTCTTCAGGAAATGGGTCTGAATATTCTCTTTACAAGCCTTTTCAACGGTGTAAAGCTCTACCGGAAAGGTCAGGGTCTACGGGTTTACTACCCTTTTATGCCTAAGCTTAAAATTGTAGTTGCACTATTACTACGTCTTTCCGATCAAGTATAGGCGTCTAAAAACAACCTCTTTACAACTCCTTTCCGATCAAATATAGGCGATTTTTGACACGTCTTTATAACCCTTTTCCGATGAAGTAAATGCGATATGAGGTATGTCATTATAACCCTTTTCCGATCAAATAAAGGCAATTTCAGGTAAGTCTTTACAACCCTTATCTAATCAAATATGGACGATTATAGTTATTTCGATTACTTATAGCACTGATAATGTTTCAAATTCATGTAGCATTTCATTTAATGAGAGGAAGGCTTGTGAATTTTCATTTATAGTAATTTATTGCAAAAAACAACAACCATTACAATGCAGTGGGGATTATGTTTATAAAGCGCAACACAGCTACTATATTTCACAAGTGGAAAGTAATCTTACACTAATGTATTATTTTGTACACTCATTATACGCACACCCTAAACAATAGCGAATACCATTTAAAATATACCTAGTAAAATAATTACGCAAATAAATACGAACCACATTTAAATACGACTTTCCAGAACAAAATCTAAGCAAAAGTACAATTATAGGAACGTCACAGATTCATAAATAGAGGCTTTTTCCATTATTTATCTGACATCTGGTAAACATATGAGGAAAACGAAAACGACTACTACTTATCCATCGACTTAATGTATTTGCAGAGAGTGGCCACTCGTTAAATAACATGCCAATTATGTGTGCCCTAATTGCCCGACCCCGTTTTAAGAATTACACTCATTAGGTATTTTTGTTCACATTGAGTAAGGCGATGAAGCCAAGTTTCCAAGCAAAGATGAAATATTGTCACCAAAACCCCTACAAAATGCGTAGCCTAAAGAAATAGAATAACATTAAAAATACGGGAAAATTAAAAAGAAGAGAAACGCAACACATTTTGTACCTGAAATATCCGACTAACTTAAAGTATTTAATCAAAATCAAATAAATGCTGCTCAAATTCTAAGAGAAAAATTTACTTTCAGAATAAATCTGTAGAAAATACAGCTAATTATTTCTTGAAGTGTGTGAAACGTTCATGTTATTTAGCGTGATTCGTGAAGCACCCCATTCACGCGACTTGTGAATGCAATTGTTTATTCTCCACCCTTCGTGAAACGAAGACATTATACCCGGTGATACGTGATTTTCAGGATATTTTTAAAATGCCTACTATCAGTGAGATAATAATGCACTGTAATTTGTGCATTGATGATTTAGCTTCCCGCGTACTGTAGTCATTTGGACTTTCAAGAATGGGCCTGAATTATTACATATCAGTTTACTTGGGATCACAGCAAAATAATATACAAATATATGTTCAAATATAAGAAGTACTGATCTCATTGTAATAACAATATATATAAAAACAGTAAGTAAAAATCAATCACCGTAAAGGAGATATATTAACATTTTTCATGTTGAATACTGTGGTATTATCTAATCTACAACTTTGGATTCTAATCGTCCTTGCGTGTAAATTATTTTCCACACATCAAATCGCCCTTGCGTGTAAATTATTTTCCACACATCAATTTGAGCACTTCTTTAGCCTGGCACACCCCCGCGTCAGATATTTCTGCCGTTGCCCCTTTCAACGTCTTCCCTTTGTTCTGTGCTGCTATCGCCCTTTCCTTTTTTCCAGCGCGGTGTCCTTCTTAACGGTTTCTGTGAAGATATAACGAAATGATATCAAAATATAATGTGTAATAACGTATTAAACATAACTGGGTAAAGGGAACAGCATGTCTGACTAAAAAAAATTCAGAGAAATATCAGGATTGAGAATTACAAGAATGCATGTAGCCTACCATTACAACAGACATGGAGAATGTAATAAAATCAAAGACTTGGTAATTTATCAACACACATTGATAATCAATTATTAAAGATAAAAATACATGAATATTATGAAAATAACAAAAGGAATAAAACCACTTACTGTCTTCATCCTCTCGTTTTTCCTGTACATATACTCTGTACTCTGTCTCTGTGGCTATCTTCACACCACACCACATCCTCCCCTTTGTAGTTGCGATTTAACATTCGTTGTTTAGGGGTGGTCGGCTCATGTCTTAGTTAAACTAACTCTTATCAAAATATTGCAAGTAGCATGAAAATATTGAATGGGAGAACAATAGGAAACTCCCTAGGCTATTTTACATGTTATAACAGACAGGGCTGCAGCACTGTAGACTATGCTATTGTGAGTGATGGGCTGCTTAGCGATGTAAATTTTTTCACAATACACCCCATTGATTATTTATCTGATCACTGCCTGCTAGAACTATCAATACGTACTAATGTCATACAAAAATCTGCTATCTCAACAACAGTTCACAGATTCAACGAGCAGTACATTTGGAAACCAGACTCGCCTGAAAAATTTTTAAACGCTCTAGAAGATGATGAATCGATCAATGAAATTAGCAAACTCCAATGCACCCACTTCCCTAACACTAAAGAAGGAGTGAACAAAGCTTGTAATGAACTCCAAAATATTCTTTGTAATGCGGCTAATAAATCACTGGCAAAGAGAAAGCCTCCTAGAAATGGAACTAATAAGACAAAACGAGTGAAAAAACACCCCTGGTTTGACGGCACATGTGCCGAAATCAGGCGCAATATAAAGCACCTTGGGAAATTGCTACAGAACAACCCAGGAAACAACTTTGTTGCCCACACCTACCATGAAGCCTCTAGAAAATATAAGCAACTAATTAAGCGTAAAAAACGGGAGCACAAAGATTTTCTACTTAAAAGATTACTCGAAAACGAAGAGAAAAACCCTAAAGAATTCTGGGAAGTTTTTAAAAACCTGAAAGAAAAAGAAACCAGGCACAACTTAATTAGTCCAGACATTTGGCTTAAACACTTTCACCAGCTTTGTGGGATTGCCCCAAAAGAAAACAACATAATCGATGCCCCGTTAAAAGAGATGGAAAGACAAGAGGGTATTCCAATACTAGACAGTGCAATAACATGTCATGAAGTGAAAAATGCCCTGAAAAAGCTTAAAAGTGGGAAAGCAGCTGGGGAAGATGCAATTAAGAATGAAATGCTTAAAGTAGGAACCCAGTACCTAGCAATTGTTATCACAAAGATCTTTAATCTTATCCTCAATACCACTGAAATTCCCGACACTTGGAACCTTGGCATCATCATACCTATCCATAAAAGTGGTGAACATATGAATCCATCAAATTATCGAGGACTGTGCATCACCAGTTGTCTGGGGAAACTGTTTAACTCAATACTCTGTAAGAGACTGACTGACTATTTGCAGAATGAACATCTACTCAGTGAAGAGCAAGCTGGTTTTAGGCCAGGATACCGCACAACAGACCACATTTTTACCTTAAAATCTTTAGTTAATAGATACGTAAACCAAAACAAGCGTCTTTATGCATGTTTTATTGACTTTAAAAAGGCTTTTGACACTGTTTGGCACAAAGGTCTAATGTACAAACTACTAAAACTGGGTATTGGGGGAAAATTTTACAAATTAATCAAAGCAATGTACAGTCAAACAAAACTAGGGATATCGGTTGGGGAAGGATACACAGAACCATTTTATTCTAAATTGGGAATTAAGCAAGGCGACAATCTAAGTCCAGTCCTTTTTAACATTTTTATTGATGATGTGAAAACTGCCCTAAACCCAAATGGCGATGAAAGACTATTTCATATACTGTATGCTGATGACCTGGTACTACTCTCAGAAACAAGTGATGGCCTGCAAAAATCATTGTCACGCCTTGAAAAATACTGCAAAAAATGGCAGCTCCAGGTAAACGAGAAAAAGTGCAAAATATTAATTTTCAACAAAGCTGGAAAAACAGAACAGCACCTAAAATTCACAATAAATGAAAATATCCTGGAAAACGTTACAGAATATACTTATCTAGGTATCACCTTCACCAATACAGGTAACCTCAAGAAAGCAATACACAATCTAAAACAAAAAGCAATGAAGGCCATGTTTGCGCTTAAAAGCACTTTATCCTCCCAAAACATATCTAATCCACTATTACAAATGAAACTATTTGATAAAACTGTAAAACCAATTTTACTATATGGTAGCGAGGTATGGGGTCAGGAAATTCTCAAAGAAAAATCACCAAGCCTAGATAAAATCAATAACACGTCCTTCGAGCAAATTCACCTAAAAATGTGCAAATGGGTATTAGGAGTGAGAAAAACTGCCAGTAATAATGCCTGCAGAGCAGAATTGGGTAGATACCCAATCCTTACAGATATAATTAAATCCATGCAAAAATACCACACCAGACTTAAAAATCTCCCGAATACAAGAATACTGAAACAAACATTTAGCGAAGAAAAACTCCTGAAAATAGATAATTGGACTAAAACAGTGGCGGCATTTAGACAGAATTGGGGAATTCAACATTGGGATGAAACATCAGACCTAGAAAAAGAAATTAATCTAAAAATCGAAGACCTTTTTTGGAAAGAATTGAACAAGGAGAACCACAATAAACTGCGTACATATCGAAAAATAAAAAACTCATACGATCTTGAAAATTACTTAAAAATGAACGCCACAAGCTCAGACAAAAAATACTTAGCCAAAATGAGAATTAGTGACCACGAGCTAGCGATAGAGAAAGGCAGGCACATGAAAATCACCCTGGAACAAAGAACCTGCACAAGCTGTAAAACGGAAATAGAGGATGAGAAACATTTCTTCCTCACATGTAGTAAATACCAAATAGAGCGACAAAATATGCTCAGTTCCCTCCCAAACACTGTGAGACAAAATTATGAATTAGCAGGCAGTGATCAGAAACTATTCATCCTCCTCAACCCTCAAGATCAGAAATCACTAAAAGCATTATCACAGTATATACAGTTAGCAACACGATGAAATATCACTTTCTCTCTTTTTATGTAAGTACAATATGGTAGATCCTGTAGTAGACTAGACAGCAAACAATGTTAAATTGTAACATTCAAAGCTGAATAAATTATTATTATTATTATTAAAATAACACGATCCAGGTCTGGGCCCCTAGGGACGTGTGTTTTGACAGCGCCCCTGGTTAAAAGCTTTGAGATTGTTTTTAAATTTGGGACGTTAGAGTTTAGATTGAAGTATAAAAGTCCCTTAGATGCGTTATCACGTGTTTGTGAAGAGATGACAACGGTGATAGAACGTGCACGTGTCCGTCTTATAATTCTGATTCGAATTATGTTAGATAACTATTTATTGCCGTATTCAATATTATCGGCTGTTGTTTCACTTCGGTATGATGTGAGAGAGGTGTCTGGCCTCTGTATGTGTTTGACCTGAAGGCCGACTGTACGAGATACACACAGTGCGGCTGGGGAAACGAAAAAAAAGGGGGGTTGGACTGGTTGCAGAAAGCGCTTTTCGGTCAACAAGTGACCTTCATCAGCTGCAGAGTCCTGAAAAAAAGAGGGGGGGGGACTGTGCTTAAACAAAGAAGTGAGAAACCAAAACACTTGGTTTAAGCCTTCATCACCGCGTTTGGAGAGAGGTTACATAAAAGATTAAATAGCTTATTGGCCACCATGCTGCTTGTTATATTGACCTCAGCTCATAAGTCATCTCTCGACCATCGTGTTTCAATGGTACTTCGTGTGAAAACTGTGTTAATTACTGGTAGCAATCCCCATACAAATACAACCGAATCCGGCTGTCATCTAAAGCAGGCCTGTCCTTCTCTGTCAAAGTCCAGAACTTATAAACAAAATAGCCGGCGATTTACTTATTTTCATGTGAAAAATGAATTTCTATGAAGAAATCAGTATATTGCGATATGATACATTTTCATTAGCAGAAGCCGTGTAAAAGTGATACACGATGTACGTTTAATGTGCAGTGATTCTTCACTTACGTGGTTTAACCACCTCCTCTTCGTCACCCACTATGAGCAAGATATGATCATCAATAGAAAAGTACTCCTGTTATATACGTATTACGGCACATCATACTGATAATGTTTGCTATATATCAACATATTTATCGCTGCTTAACCTTGCAAAATAACAATGGTCTTATAGTTATTCAGTTTTTCAAGCAAGGTTTTTTATGACAGCTAGTTTAGAACTAATGGTTTACTTATGGTTCTAGACATGGTCTATCGAGCGAAATCTTATCGTGGGATGTACTACGATCAGTTGTGGGGCAACACTTATTCATCAAAAAAATTCTAATGCATCTCCAGTCAACATTGGTATTAAAGTATTTTTGTTTTCGTCTTTTAGCTGGATGAAATATTGAAGGAGACCGTGACGTACATTGTTGTTAGTCGGGCTTTGTTGAAATTTCCCCGCCACCAGCGCATAGTGTGACACATCTTTATCCTTTTTTGTTTGTTCTCCGCTCAGTGTTGATTAAATATTAGAACGTTTAACGGTCACCCGCTGGTTCTTCCAACTCCCTTATTAATTAAAGATTGGTTGCACCACTGCACACGCTGATTCAATGCATAAGCACTACGTCATTAGTGTAATAAACTTAAGATCTATTTAAACTGCCGCAGTCTATATCGCGATCGACTAAGGAATCTTTATTAATACACCTTATTAATTGAAAAAAAAAATACACTGACTGTGTATCATGATTTCACTGAAATGATTTTTACTCCGGAGACACCTTAAAACGTATCCTATAAAATCCAGATTGTAAGCGCAAGTGTGATTAACAATTTCTATAGTACAAGCGACAAGTTAAATGCTAGTCAGGTATGTTGCTGCAACCAGAGTTGCATATCCAAGGCCGCGGCCAAACTTTTAATAATCAAACAGAATGGCCTTTGACCAAGTCTTATTCATTATAATTCATTGCAATTTTATGGAAATAATGATCATGCTTTAAATATAGACTTTGATATCGCTTCTAAGCAATCTGTATTAATTTAAGAGAAATGAAATGATGAATAACAAAATATGATAAGCCCTCGGGGGAAGCTTCCTCAGGAGAGATGTTCTAATGATCGGGATGATCACGCCTTTCGACAGTATATACATGTAGCGCACCTAAGATAATAAAATGGAATTTTGAAATGAATTAACAATATAAATCTTTCAGTTCCATTGAAATCTCATGTTCTTAAATGTCAGTCACAATCCAATAACGACCGTCACATAATACCAAGGCGGAAAAACGTTGTTCAGTCGCGAAGAAAGACGAACGAGATTACGCCTGTTGAAAGGCCGTGTAAAAGAGAAAGGGGTACTCCTGCGCGGAAAAACGTCATTCAGTCGCGCGTTGTAAAGGCCAGCTTGCACTGTTCCGACGTCATTCCGCGGAGGCTGAAAAATCGGAAAGATTTGTTTTTGTGCTGTGTTATTCAATCGACAACGTGCCGAGAGAAAACTAATTATAATCCTTGCATCACTGGGGGCTTGTCGATCCCATTGCAAAGAAATAATGCAGAAATGTGGAGCAATAAAATAAAATAAAATATGAACGAGTGAGTGTTGGAGTATATTTTTGGTATCGGAAGTCTCATAGATCAATGTGACTATATTATTTTAAATATTGCCAACTTTCAAGAGTTGAAAGGCTTTTTGGTTCACTTTTTGAAGGATATTTACATTTAAAACTTAATGTTTAAGGCACTCTTTTCGGCGTTTACCTGCCAAATTGACTTTTCCTCTGAAAACGACAATTTTCACTTACTAACAAATCATTGACGGCAATTGGAATCGGGGTTTCATTCGATTTTAGTTTGATTTGTTTCTAAATTACTCACCAGTTATTTAGAAAGCTATGTCATCTTGTATATTTCAAAAATATCAACCGACGTCAGGCACTTATATTTCAGGGGTTTTTATATAGTTCTTAACGTAAGAATTAGACTTTGGATTATTTCAAAAGTGTACATTTTATTTTACTTTTAATTCTACGCCCAAGTAGATAAACATATAATAAATGTACGGATGTGCATTCCATGTAAATAGGTAAAACCGGATAAGGCATGAGAAATGAATGGGGGACTTAATACGTCCATTCTTTTTTATCAGGACAAATAGTTTTAAAATGAAGCAATTAAGAAAAATAAATGCATCATAAATTGTACCTACCTGCATGATTAGTTGATTTCATAGTAGTGGTAGTTGAAGGAGCTAAAAAAGATATTCAGTCACTTCTTAAGATACGTGATAATAATTGTACCTCATGTACATCCACGAGCCAAGAAGAATGATTCAGATAAGCAGTAAAACGAGCACGCACAGGAATAGTGTTGAAAATGTTTTACAGAGTATGTTACAAACAAAGATATAAGCTCTTTGCGGTAAAGTTAAGGCTTTTCCAGTACCTTATTTTGGTCCGCAAGTGAAGTGAAATGAACAAACTACCAATCCGAGTAAAATACACAAACCAAATATATATACCAGCACTCTCAGGCACTATAACACTTGTCTTGGTTTGACTTGTAAGAGAATCGTGCAATAGTTGGCAAAATACTTGAGTTGGATCTGCCTGGGTTGCCATCACTTCTACTGCACTTTCGACCAGAAAGGTGTCTCCCTGGGGTGTCACCGTGTTCGAAGTTTCATTCATCTTGACCTGCATCTGATCAGAACTCTGCATTTTAAACCATTTTATCTCGGGTGCTGGTCTGCCGCCATCAGAGGAACAAGATACCCGGTAGGTGCCTGTAGCGACTTCAGGTCCTCGTGTAATCTGGGGTGGGTTTGGTCGATCTACAAAGTAGTACAATTATAAGTTACATATGAAATCATATCTTTGCCACTAAACCAAACCAAATGAAACCATATGGTTTCAAAAACATAGATATAACAAATGTTTTCGTCGAATACATTCAGAATATGATATTTAAGGAAGTATGTTCTGCTTTCTGTTTGTGCTACAGTATATATAACCCTTTGTTGTTTCCATCAATAATCATTTGAATATTAATGTAATTGTTTGTGCAAAAATAATGCCCTACACATTACTACTTTATTTGGTGGACTTTTACGAACCGGAGTCACGGATAAACAGAGTAAGTTTACGACCAAAATATTTTAGAAGTGCAGTTGTAAAGTTTTTCTTTGGCTGACCAAGTGATTAATTAAGTTTATCCTTTGTCATGTCGACTCTCTTTGAATCATATAAGAAAATAGTCGAAATTGTTAATATGCGTTATAGGGAACATACGCTTGCTTCATACATGTATGTAACTTAAACATAATACAACAGACGGTGCGCATGAAACATTCAAGAAGTATGAGAGTCATGCCGACATTTCGTACGAGTCTTTAAGATGACCCATTCATACAATTACAGCTATATATGATTACTGGTGAAATGAAAGTGATAACACCTAGAAGATGGCGCACAACCTCTAATGGTAAACGCTATATTATTTCCATATTTAAGGTTTTGGTCCATGCCTACTAAATTAGTAATGATTTCCTCCCTTATTTCTTCTAAATCATCCTTAACTTTCAATACATCCTCTCTATGGACAGAAATCGAACATGCTAATACTTCAGTGATTTACTTACAGAGTAAACTAAGGATTTGCTCGTCAGTTGTCACGGTGGCTACATTGAATTCAGTGTTAACACGACATCTATAGCTCCCCTCATCTGCCATGGTGACTCCACCGATTGTTAACGTGAATGAAGGATCAGAGCCTGAAGCCGTCACATCAGCTCTATTGGTATAGCTGTTGAATTTCCTGGGAGTTCCATCAGATACCTGTATAGCTACTATTTGGTTTGCTGTGTCAGTTCCATCTCTGAAAAAAACCACATACGACGCCGTCTCTCCGGGATCCACTGTGTAACTGCACATAAGGTTAAGTGGTTGTGGGTTGCCGCCCTCAGGATTCATGACGTATCCATTGACAGGCAAACCAGCTAATGTTACTTCTAACCCTAAAAAAGGATATACATCTTTCATTTCAATGGCAAATGTAGCAAATGGCAATCCACCTATATTATCAAAAGAGAATAGAGATATTTATGTTATCGTGGGAAGCATTCAAGCCTGTGACGATTGATAAAAATGAACAAAATTCTGTGTATCAATCCTAGCAATTGGTTTGAATCTTAAGATGCTAGTTATTTGCATTTGTTTTCTTGTTTGAACGGAGACAGGTATTGGATTGTTATAGTAAGCTTAGGTACTTTATCAAGGTTGGGCCAGTAAAATGAGGTCATGTCTGTTTATCCTTATTTCTGCAACATCCATCTTAATTCAATCGACTGCTAAGCATTTATACCAGGAAGTAATGGTGGGACCCGTCCCAGCCAAGATGAAGCTTTTTTAGTTACTTTATACCCCTTGCAGGGTAATTATCAAAAGATTTATTATGTTCATTTTTTGTTTTGATGAGGAAAATACCATTCTGTTGATAAATCGAGTAGGGGAGTTTGAGGAGGACGCATACCCCGGTATCTATGACCAAGGATAAGCTGAAATAATTTTTAGATGACTCATATACTTTGAAGCAGCGTACATTGCAACACGTTTACTTCCTACCTTTAGTTGTATATGGAGCTACACAGATCAGCACATAAAGACACCACGTCTTCATCTTCTTCCTCTGTGTTGTCTCTCGTCGAATGTACCTTAATAAGCCGCAGTCACTTTTGTAATGAGAGGTAAAAATAACATCCTCCGCAGCACAACTAACACAATTAACCGTCCGTACAAAGTGTGTTGCTGTATAAATTGCAGCATCATTGTATTTTTTATTTGTAAAGGGTAAATCATTGCTGTGCTATTTTCTTAAATAAGTGAACAAAGTGCAAATATTGAAACATTTATTTATAATACAAAGAAAAAAAACAGAACATTCACAATTTTTAATAAATGTGCTTTCAGAAACTAAGCCCGAAACTGGATGCTAAGTGTATTAAACTTATCTATATTTACAGTGCATTTTAGCACAACTGCATCTTAAGTCACAAAGAAGCCTCAATAATTTTATTCTCCTCTTTTCACTAAAAAACTAATGGTAGAAGTAACAGAACTCGAGACTAAACATTTCAGCACTCCAGGTTGCACAGCAGTCGCTAAAGGACGCCCAAAAAACGGTCATCGGTCTAACAGGAGGCACTAATCGCCGATATAGATACAGAAAATGCAACGTTTGCTCAACGGACACTCGAACATGGTAAAGGACTCCGTAGGTTGCACAGTGGATGCACGGGGGAGGCAGGCAAGTCGTTCAGAAGACGCACAGACCGCCGGCAGTTTTACAGGAAATCTAGATTTGGCCGTTGAAAAGACACATCGCAGCAGAAAAAATAATAACATCACTGGTGGATCAACATTATTAAGTCGGTGGGACATAAATGTACAGTATCCAGGGCCACACCTTTCTATCGAAGCCTATAAAGTAGCATATATACTCCCCCAGGAAAAAGTATCACTCATACCGCAGTTATGAATAGTACTACAAGGTACCCATATATTTAATTTATATATTGCATAACAACTAGTCATCCTATCATCATGTAAAAAAGGGGTGTGAGTGATGGGACATTGGCCTATCTAGCGTAACCACTGAGACCCAACACCGATTGTCATTTTTTAATGTGGCACGTAATTCAGAGGGATACATTTTTACCAATCGGCTGACACAGGAGCTAGTTTTGACCCGCCGAAGTGCCAGAAGGTTGGGGTTTTCCATAAGAACCATTCAGAGACCCAACCTACGATTGGGCAATGATACTGTTCTCAGCTGAAAGCAGGTTCAGCGTTGTCAGAAATGATGTGTTGGGTGTTGGGTGGGGAAGAGCCGATAAACAGTATCTTCCCAATTTTTCTGCCTCTGTCCCACAGTACGCGCCCCTCCCATACTGTAAGCCATGGTATGGGAATTCTGTCGAAAATATCTTTGGGGACGACATGTTAATTCCAGTGTTCACTTTCATAATGACATCATGTGATGTGATGTGATGTAATGTAATGTAATACTTTTGGTTTATATTAAACAAATGGAAGTACACTCATTGAGGTTGTGTTTTGTGCTGTAGACTATCATGTCACTAAATAGTTCATAAATAGACCGCAAAGTTTACACATGTAAGTAAATAATGTCATGTTATTTAATCGCCTTATAATTCAACTTTTATTGGATGCTAACTACTCTTACAATGCAGGGATTTTTTGCGATCAATCTCATTTTACAAGGGTTAGCATCATGGTTATCTTAAAAGAAGGTTATATATTTCTTGTATCATTGATGTATAATTTGTCATCATCTTGATTAATAGGACGTATACGGTGACTTGTTCTTCAACCTTTAAAAATCTGTGCTACTTGGTGGATATATGGATGAAATTATCCTGTTGTTTATTAATTTTATACAACCTGAAAAGAGAGATGAGGCAACAAGCTGGCAATTCTTAAAGCTTGTAATTGGCTAATCACTTTTGAAATCAATTCTTCATTTGAACAAAGCAATATATACCATTTGTGAACGTTTGTAAGAAAATACAGCTAATCTAAGGCGGTTCTTTACAGTGATATCTTAACAACACATAGTCACAGTGATAAAAAGGTAACCTTGACTTCTAGGTCTTTTATTAAAATGTGAAAATGCAACTTAATGGAGTGTGCACCCCCACACCCGCTAACACAAACACGCGCACGTGCGCACACACGTTCACGTACAGACAAATTTCTAGTAGAACACATTTAAATTCTTTTTGATGAATTCGCATGAAAATATTTGGTATTTTAGTTGTTGGGCATATTATAAAGCATAATAAAATGGTATCTAATAAAATTTTTTAAAAATTATATATTGAAAACAGATATCTTAAAAATCAAGAAAAAAGATATGCTAAAGTAATTTCCAATTCCATATGTCATACTACACATTACTCTAACTGTGATTCTTAAAAAAATTCCTAAAGAGCATAAAACGTCAATGTAGTAAAAACCAACTGATTATAAAAGGCAATTGAGAAAGATTCTAAATAAGAATTGACACAATATTCTATTATATTATAGTTGCAGGCAAGTAAGTTAGCATTTAATTATGCAAACTGACAGACATCGAAATGTGAGTTAAACAATACCAATACTTTTAGTTTTTGATTAACGAAAGTACATGCTGTAATTTTAAAATATAAAGTACTAATATTCACATTTTACTGCGTTATATAAAATACCCTTGTAAAGCTTCGTGTTTTAAGTTTCATACTCCAAAGATCAGATAAGGTCGACAGAATGTTGTATATGTATATTATTAAAGTAATCCAACAGTGTAGATTGTGAATCTTTATATTTACATCTATTTACATCTATATTTAGAAGTTATTGTTTGCAATTGATCTGCAAAAACTGTCATATTTTCAAAATGTACGCATTAACGCGTATTCTACGCAATTGGATGTTTGCCTATTATTACGGTGTTACAATTTTGCTAATGGCATATCAATATATGATACACTCATCATGAGCACTGAGTTGGCTAAACTGGACCTGGGTATCATCATTAATTGTAATGTAATTATAGGCAACATAACCATCAGCTGCAGTCACCGGCAAGATATTCCCTGCAAGTTCAGTATATGGTTCAGCTAAACGTTTATCCCGATTATCTCGGCGAAGATTATTGTACCCAGTCGTCGGCACAGCATAATCATAAACCACATAACCGCCACTAAAGTCAGGGGATGGATCTACTGCGGGGGTCTAGGGATTCGGTCGAAAACAGTTCTGCCGTTGTTTCCGTTTGCTGTCGCATTTTTTGTAATATGATGATGTTCAGATGTTTGTGATTTGAGTTTCCTGGACAACGACCGATTGCAGAATACAAGGTATCCATTCATGCATAAAAGACACGTTGCTAGCAAGGTCACAATGATCGAAAATGTCCTCCAAGCAGCACCTGTAATACAACACATATGCAGGTATTCATTCCCGTTTTACGTACTTTCAATTTTGTTAACTAATGTAAAGTGTATACATTGACAGCAACACATTACACATAAATTTTCAACCAGAATGATAAAAACAGTATTTTTATCATCAGACAAATGAGGTGCAATAAAAAAAGAAAGATTGATTAACCGGCACGGTGTGAGCCACATTATAGAAAGGATAGAAGGGAGGAAATAAATTATCTGTATTCTGAATACCCCCTTCTTCAGTCTATTAAACAGTGTACAGGCGTTGTACTTGAACACAATGCTTATGTTTAATAAAGAAAATTAAGCATAAAATATGGACAATGTTATCATACAACTTAACAAGTTTGCGTATTCTGTCTGATCTGACGACAAGTAATTACTGATTCAGTTGCACTTGTACATGTTGTGAAAAATATACCTTTCCTGGCTTGCGGGATATATTCACCACTCAGTGTTTGATAAGAGCAATGCCATCAATCCTTTTTGATATGTTAGTCATCTCAACCTACAGTTATAGAACATTTATCTCACTGCAAAACACCCCGCAAATTTTTTTTTTTTTTTTTTTTTTTTTTTTTTTTTTTTTTTTTTGGCTTTTGACACATTTGTGGTACTTTTATGTTTTTTATGCAAAATTGAATTTAAGGACTACCGACCTGAGTAGATACGAACAGTAATTGAGGAGTTGCAGTTCCTTTGAAATCCATATTCGTGTAATGTAGCATTCTGTGCGACCTCTCCGGGATCCACTGTGTAACTGAACATAAGGCCCATTGTTGATAAAATGCCACATTCAGGATCCATGAAAGACCAGTTGGAAGGAAAACCAACCAAAGTAACTTCCAAACCTGTAGTATATGAAAAAGGAATGTCGTAATATAATAAAAACTTGGTAAGCGATTTGCAACATACTCTTTTCATCGAATAAGGCAATTCACAATTTCCCATTGCACTCAAAAAAAAGACTGTGATATCTGTGGCGTACTGTATTTTGAAGTTCCAGCTACTTGTGTAGTCCACTGATAGGTTTTCTTGTTCTTTCTTGCGAGGGCTAGCAATGAACTATGGATTTCAAACAAACTAGTCGAGGAAGTTTGCACAGGCTGTTACACAAAAGTGCTAGTTTATCTTGCCATAACCACAATATCAAACTAGTATCAATCACCAGTTCAGCTTTTATACGTACCAGGAAGTGATTACGTGATCCCTTCCTATCAAGACGAAAAGTTCCTGAGCAAGTAGCATCATACCTTAAAGTTACTAAAAGAGATATTTTGTTCGCTCATTGTGTTTGATCTAAAATTTGCCATCTTGGTTAAGACAGGGATAACTTTGGCCTGTCATCTTAGCTATACACATTTAGTACAAGTGTAATTTGGGGTGGCGACCTCCCTTTAGTTTAGGCACAGTTTAAGCTGATTTTTATTAAGACAAATTACGTACTTTGAAGTACATTAGAACTCATTCACTCCCTACCTTCAATAATATTTGGAGTTACAAAGAGCAGCACAAAAAAAAAAACACGTCTTCATCTTCTTCCGTGGTGTAGCCGTTTGCAGTCCTTGCTTAAATGAAGCCGCAACGAATTACTATATGTTATTCCACTTTATTCCATTACAAAGAAAGGCTTAAGATAACGTTGTCAGCAGTACCCGGGGTAATCGACAATCAAATTATCAACTGATCACAGCTAACACAACTGTCGGCGCAGTTTGTTGGCAAAAGCGACTGTAGTATTAACATACAACATCTTTGGCAATGCTTGTACACATGGTTTGTCCATTGCTATGATATTTTTCTCAATGTGTTAAGAAATTAAAACATAAATGGTTGAGAATTTTCACAATTTCATTAGAGAGGATTTCATAAAAACAACCCAACACTTTAAAGTTTGCACAATATTGCAATAGATTTTATTAACAGAAGGTATAAATTAGGTAATTTTAATGGGTATATACAACTATGTATGAATTTAGTATTGTTTCATGACAAAACCTTTAAAATGTTTGTCTTATCATCCACCCCACCCCACCCATCGAATAAAACACAATATAAGGAGCAAGCAGACAACTGACAACTTAATTAATATAAGATTGAATCTCTTCAAATCAACTTTAGATCAATTAGCTTTTTCTCACTCTAAATATCTAAAATACAATTGTCAACAAACTGCAACATCCATTTACTCTTAATAAATATATATGGATAATCAAAATACAAAAGAAAAATAAGGTAAAACGCTAACAACCAAAGCTGATGTATGGAGCGCCATTCACGCAAAAAATGCAGACGTCAATTCAACAATCTATCGGCACTTTTTAACAACCAAAACATACTTTAACTATCTAAACTTAATTCTACTAAATTAGATTTGGTCATTTTAATCATTCGTCAAAACCTAACAATCAAAACACGATTCAAAAGTCAGTTACTGCAACTCAACAATCAGTCACCGCAACTCAACAATCAGTCGCCGCAAATCAACAATCAGTTACTGCAAATCAACAATCTGTCGCGGACTTAACACCAGATGGCGCGCGCGCACCTTCAGCGATCTTAAACGCCCTTGACCTTTTCCAGAGCACAGGCTTCAAACAACTGCACATGCGCGAAAAGTGCGGTGTTTGAAATAAACAAGTTGGTGAAAGCCAGCACACGAACAATATGTGGTTCCTCTAAAAGAAACCAGACAATTTTTGTGTTTTTAATCTACAAATACTAAAAAGATCAATTAAGTTAGTAAATAGGCCGGGAACAAGAACTTATTATAAAGTATATTTAATATTAACTATTATTGAAGATCATAGTAATAATTAACCAAGTCGCATTTCGATGTACTCCATGCTATGGTCTTTATTCAAAAATAGCATTTTTTATGAGAATACATATTGCATCGTATTGTTTGGTTCCATTGCTTCGCTTTCAAAAATTAAAACATGCTGTCGGGTCCAACATAAAGATCATACGAAGTCGTACTGTATGACGTAATGTCTTGTAGTCAAGTAACTTTTGAGTAATGCGGCGGTCTCTGTGTATGACGCCAAGGTAAAAAAATTATAAAAATCATAAAAATTGGAAATCATTTTCCATTTGGAGCAATATACAGAGTAAAATAATAAGATAATACAATAAATAAACAAATTAAGAATTTAGTTTTGAGATCAAATTAAAATGCGCCACTGCACTTGGATAAAAGCTGTTTAAAAAGCTTTTACTGCCTTTAAAAGTTAAAAGTCTACTGTTGCTTGATAAAAAAATAAAAAGAGATGATGCAGGATGGAAAGAGTCTTTCCGATAATCCTGCTTGCAGTTTTTACAACGTTTGCTAATTTCTTCCTTTTCTCCCCAGCTGTTCCGCTATACCATATTATAATTCCGTACGCTAGAATGCTTTCAATTACACACCTGTAAAAATTGACTAAAATAGGCACGCTATCAGTAAAAAATTTCAATGATCTTAAAATATACAGTCTTTGCCGTGCCTTCTTTACACTTTACACAGGTAGTTAAAGTTTGCGTCGTGGACCATACAGGTAGATAAGGAAGAATGATATAAAGCCTCGGTCACAACCGGCCGTACGGGCTTTTACGGGCTGTTTGCGTCCAATTTTTGCGCAGAATCTCACGTCCCACGCAAGACAAACTCAAGATTTGAGTACAATTTCCACGGCCATCATTCCTTGCAATTAGCGCCCCTGCTTGAAAGGAAATCTCATGTGGCTCTTGCTACTCGCAAGGCAGACTTTCCTTTACCTCTACGACTGCCACGGCCTTCGCAACAATCAAAAATCGCAGGGGACGTACGGTCCTGAAATTCGTGCGTCCGGTTGTGACCGAGTAAGCCTCCAACTCTTAACTCGTCAGCTTCGTACTCCGTAAGCCATACCTTGAGAGATATAGCCTACGGGAGACATGTAGAAGGAAGCAGCGAGGAAGGAGATTGGAAGCGACGGAGTACGAAGCTGACGAGTTAAGAGTTGGAGACTTCACTTAGAATATGTAGCTTCCAAGCGTCAACGAATAAATCGTTTAACTGGTCAGTTGTTGAATATAGCAGCGTTACATTGATTTATCCTTGTGGTTGACTTGGTTTCTGGCGCACACACTTACGAGTGTAGTTTTAGACATTGGAATCTGGGATCGATCGTGAGAGTGAAAGGTTACTTGTGTAAGTGAGCGTAAGTGAACGATAGTGAGTGAAAGCTTCCTACGATTTAGTATGTGCAGTACAGTAAAATGCGCTCCAAAGATGAAGTTTAAAAAATTATAATGGCCAAATTCGCCCTCGCACAATAATGTCCTCGCAGAATGATCGGCAATTAACCTTCTATTCCTACGATTTTGAATTTATTTTGCAATATCATTTTCAATCTGGCACATGAAGAATTTTATTAATCAAGAGTGGGAAGGGGTGGAAAATCCCCATTGGAGCCAGATATAACACTATAAATAATGGGAATCCACTTAAAATGAAGGTAAAATAAATGTTATTCTAGGGAATTCCGACGGATTTACTTTTTAGAACATAAAATAAATAGAACATTTCTGATATAAATTTGCAAAATGACACCAGAGAGCAAATGAAATAAAATCAACTAGACGGTAAACACGGACAGGCTTTGCTTTCACTGCAACTAGTTTATTTCAAACACCGCACTTTTCGCGCATGTGCAGTTGTTTGAAGCCTGTGCTCTGGAAAAGGTCAAGGGCGTTTAAGATCGCTAACGGTGCGCGCGCGCCATCTGGTGTTAAGTCCGCGAATGACCGTTTGCGACAACTGATTGTTGAGTTACGGTAACTGATTGTTGAGTTGACGTCTGCATTTTTTGCGTGAATGGCGCACCATGCATTGCGCCATTTACGCAAAAAATGCATTGTTGAGTTGCAGTAACTGACTTTTGAATCGTTTATTGATTGTTAGATTTTGACGAATGATTAAAATGACCACAACTAATTTAGTAGAATTAAGTTGAGATAGTTAAAGTAGGTTTTGGCTGTTAAATAGTGCCGGTAGATTGTTGATTCGACATCTGCATTTTTTGCGTGAATGGCGCACCATGATTCACGCCATTCACGCAAAAATACATTGTTGAGTTGCAGTGACTGATTGTTGATTTGCGGTGACTGATTGTTGAGTTGCGGTGACTGATTGTTGAGTTGCAGTAACTGACTTTTGAATCGTTTATTGATTGTTAGATTTTGATGAATGATTAAAATGACCACAACTAATTTAGTAGAATTAAGTTTAGATAGTTAAAGTAGGTTTTGGCTGTTAAAAAGTGCCGATAGATTGTTGAGTTGACGTCTGCATTTTTTGCGTGAATGGCGCTCCATACATCAGCCAATGACTTATATCTTCAGAAATCAATTCTCCGTTTGATCAAATTAAGTAATACTACAGCTTTTTTTCAATGCCATTATATAACAAGAACGAATCTAAGACAGCTTCTAACAGTGATATTGAAGCAACACATAGTCGCAGTATTAACATTCTCTTCTGTTTTAGGTCTTTCATCATAATGTAAAAACGCAATACAAGTCATGGAATGTAAAAATCTATCGTAGCGCCACATACACAGAGACACACAGACAGACACACAAACTCACACTGAAAAAAAATCATCTCCACATTTCTTCTAATTTATTTATCCGAATGATAATCTTCGTTTTTTGTCATGTTTTATATTATTTTAATATTACATTTGTTCTGCGCCAAAGTCGTAACCACGGGATAACTGAATGGGACTGAAACCTGACACATATTGTTCCCCTAATCTGCCAATGTTACTTTGCCTATTGTTACCGTGAATGATGGATCAGAGACTAACCATCAAGTCAGTTCTGGCGGCAAATCTTCCATCAGAAACCTGTGTGACTGCTATTTGGTTTTTATCGTCCGTTTCTCCTTTGAAAAAGTCACGTACTGCGCCAGGATCCACTGTTTAATTGCACTCAAGGTCCACTGTTGGTGTGATGCCGCTATCAGGATTCATGATGTACCCATTGAATGGTATAGCATCTAAGGTAACTTCCAAACCTGCATTAACAGTATAATAGGGTATTGTAATATTTAAGTTCGGGAAGCATTTTAGTAGTATACACCTTGACTAAATCAGACGGTAATTTTTTCCATAACCTTCTTAAGATGGGCGTGATACCTGTGGCGGAGTGTATGATAAAAATCCAGTTAATCAACTGAAAGGCTTTCTTGTTGGAAGGACGCAGGAATTGAATTCTGGAGAACAAACTGATTAATTCAGAAGGTTTAATTCAGAAAAGTTGGTACAGAACGGTAAAATTAGGCCATGCTAGCTAATCTAATAAATCCACTTTTACATTAAATCATTTTCAATAGAGAGGAAGTTTTTGTACCAGGAAGTAAATATATTGTCACTCCCTACCAAAATCAAGCGTTTTGCAAGCCGACAGAACCACTTCTCATGGTTATTAATAATAAGTTTGCCTTATGTGTTTAGTGTAGAACACATCACCCTAATTTAAAAATTAAATCAGGAATAAGGTTGCGTTGGCCTTCGATTTTCAACACAAGTAAGGTATGGGGAGGCTGTATTCATATTGTACAGTCGCCAATGTTTCTCGATTAACAAAAAGATATTTATCACAACTAACACAACTGGCGGTGTAGTTAGTTGGTAAAGGCAATTTCGATATCAAAACACATCTTAGGATTTATATATGCTATTTATTCCTTAAGCCATTCTTTTAAATATGTTAAGAAAGCGCAAATAGTATTGCAACTTATCACCATACGAAAATAAAGGATATGTGCAATTTCATTTTTAAATGGTTTGCTAGTACCGAACATAATATATAATTTTTTTCTAAATTAAACAATAACAATAAACATGCTCCTTTCAAAGGGTTTTAGACAAAACACTACCTTTTTTCCATTTTGCAATTACCGTACAGTAAAATAAAGTATCTAAATGAAGACACATTTTTTTTGTCTTTCCGACAGTCACCTATTACCAATTTCTCAATTTCACAGATTGTCTAAAGTATTGCCTTCCGAAATAAATGTCAAATAATTGCATGGGGGCATAAGTCATTCTTACAAAATTGGCTTTATTCAACAACAAATGTTTATACATACATTTGGTAACACATAAAGTCTTATGTTGAAAAAACAGTAATTTCCTTGTCTTACATTTAATTTTAAATCCTTCATCTTCACATGTTGATTATATATTTCATATGTGCATCAAACTGTCACATCCATGTTTGCTATATCTATTCCTAATCAAAATAATATACCTTCAAATGTTACATCTAAATAAAGCCCTTGGTAAAAATATAAAGTAGCATTCGTGAAAATATACCAATTTAACGTTTGGTAAAAAAAATCATGCTAATATTTTATCCTTTGCATACACGGTTCATTCTTTATTTACACTTAATACAGCTAGCGACAATATCTAAACAAAAAGAACAAGGAAGCAAGCTGACAATT
>NW_028257598.1:0-31104 GCF_051362555.1 Lingula anatina | reverse complement strand
ATTTAAAGAAATTTTATAGGCTTAACAAATTTCTGTATTTTGATGCATGTAAGTATTGTAAAGCTTTGCTGTAATTATTTTTGATTATATTTTTTAACTAAAGTTGAAGTGTAGGAAGCAGATATTTTCATTGCTGGGAATAAAATGTTAGACCTCCTAATGTCTTAAAAAGGATAATGGTCAGTGTTTCAATCAGGCAGTTACTAGATTTCAGAGTGCTATTTATCCAAGGGCCTGTTGTACAAAAGATTAACTGAATATTGATAACAAGGATATGTTTCTCGGAGAATCTGATAACATAACATAACATAACATAATTTTATTTCACGTCAGTTTTCCAACAAGCACAACACTAGCCATAGCAGGCTAATATCACCGACAGAATGAAATAAATTAATGTGAAGTACTATAATAGTGATATAAAATTTAAATAAATAGAGGCTACCTGAGATTTAAAACCAGAATGCCTTTTAGGCTATACATTTGCACACAATTCACATTTCCAGTTTGACTGGGGTGTCCAGTTTTGGACCATACCTTTAAAAGTGTCCAGATCTTTACAATTTTTCATTGATACTGGCAACATATTCCATAGTTTAGCACCACTGTAGGCTAATGAATTTAATCCATAGCATTTTGTCCTGCAGTGCTTCTGAAGCAACTGATTTGAGTTCCTTAAGCTGTAAGGTACTTCTTTAACACTGAACAAATCCCACATGAAAGGTGGGGAGAGCTTATTTACTGATTTAAACACTTCAATTATTACAGCTCTATTCCTAGAAAGCTCAAGAGTAGATAACCCTGCTTTCTCTAGTAATGTACTATAACTAGACTCAAAATCATCATACACAAACTTTAAGGCTCTGTACTGAATGCGTTCCATCTTTGCACAATCTACAGCACCACAAAAGTTCCAAGCTAAAGCACAATAGTTAAACTGTGATAAAATAAAACATCTAAAGACTTGTAGTCTAGACATTTCATCAAGGTACTGTGAAAGTCTCTGTAACACTTTAAGTTGAGCACCTGCCTTCTTACATAGTACACTGATATGATAATGAAAATTAAGTCTTTCATCAATATTCACACCTAATAGTTTCACATGTGGTTCTGTGGTGATATTAGCATTATCAATACTGATAGTATTTCTATCTGTAGTTTCATTTAACATAATAGCATGAAATTTAGATGGGTTAGCCTCCATCATATTGTCTCTGAACCACTTTATGGCAGTCTCTGACTCTGTAGTTAGAGTCTCTATCACCTCCTGTCGGGTTGGGTGCATAGCGACTAGAGTGTTGTCGTCAGCATAGTTGTATAACGACGCTCTGGTGATCGTTGCGTAAATGTCATTCATGAAGACATTGAAGAGGATCGGTCCCATGATGGAACCCTGCGGGACCCCCTTTACCAGCGGTAGCCAATCACTGACATGTCCAGAGAGTTTAACCCTCTGACTGCGTGACGAAAGGTACGCCCATATCAAGGCACAACCTTTTTGCGACATGCCGTAGGCCCTGAGCTTGGCGATAATGAGCTGGTGCGGCAAACAGTCGAACGCCTTGCTCAGGTCCATTAGGATGGCTCCTGCGTGGTTGCGATTTTCCAAGGACTGCTTCCAGTCCTCGATCAAGCGAAGAAGCACATACTGGCAGTTGTATCCTCTCCTATAAGCGGCCATCCTGGGATCCAGGATCCGCTGAAGGAAAGGCGCCAGCTGATGATGAAGTATCTTCTCCAGTACTTTGGACAAAGCAGGCAAGATACTAACAGGCCTGTAGTTTTTCATGATAAGGTTGTCATCCTTCTTGAAGAGTGGCACCACTTCAGCAAGTTTGGCACCATCCGGAAATACACAAGTATCAACACACTGATTGTAGATTGACGTGATGTGGTGACTAAGGCATGTAGCTACAGGTTTCAGTAATCTCGGTGGTACACTGTCCCAACCTGTTGCCTTAGTAGTGTCCATGTCCTTAATGATTTTCATTACATCATCTGGTGTGGTATGTTCAAAAGTGAAATCACAATTGTTCATACTAGATTTGATATTTTGCACACTTGGATGATCAGTGAAGTAAGTTTCACACTGTTGTACAAAGTCTGTATTGGAGGTCATCCCTTGATCTAGATCAAGGTTACCCCCAATCTGCGATGCAATATTCACATAAAAATTGTTCATCACATTGGCTACTTCCTGCGGCTTAGTCTCAATGGCATTTTCTGTTCGTATCATGATGGAGTTTCCATCGCTGGACCCTTTGTTTGTGAGGAAGGGCTTTATCGTAGACCAGAAATCACAGTTTTTAGGTCCATTTCTGCACTTGGCATTGAAATAGTCCTTTATGGCCTGTTTCCTTATGCGAGTTGTACGGTTTCTTTGAGATCTGTACTTTTCCCAGTTAGCATCTGTAGGGAATCTCCTGAACTTATTTTGCAGTCGTTTTTTGTCTCGCACAGCCTTTCGTAAGGTTTTGTTCATAAAAGGAGCCTCTTTGGCTCGCACTTTGACAGTTTTCAGGGGTGCATGTTCATCCATAATCTCCCTGAGCATAGTTTGAAGAGCCCAGTAATTATCAGATGGGTCTTCAAAGATTTCACACACAGTATAGGGAATGTAGTTCACTTCCTGAATGTATAAATCCATGTTAAATTGCTTATAATTGCGATAAGTCACTGTTTTTGCTGGCAGCCTGGCAGCAAACAGTTTGAACACAACATATATCATGTCATGCGAATCACTTAATCCTGTATTCATGGTTGCTGATTTAACACATTTGTCAGCTCGGCTCACAAGTATCACATCTATAAGAGTAGATCCATGAATAGTGTGATTTGTAGGTTGTTTGATCAGCTGCTCCAAATCATACTGATCACACAAGTCTCTTAATGGCTCACCTTTGGCGTCATGTAGCAAATCGAAGTTGAGATCACCTAACACACATATGTCGGTGTAGTTACTGTGAGCTTTGTCCAAAATGTTAGCCATTTCTTCAGTAAAGGTTGCATTTTGTAGACTAGGTGGCTTATAAGCGCACATGAGGAGATACTTTGACTTTTTATTAGGCACTACCTCCACGGTTATCATTTCCACAGCTTCGGTCTCATGGCATTTCATCCGACGACAGGGTATATCCGACCTGATGTAGACCATGACACCGCCACCTTTTTCATCACGGTCTCGTCGAAACAACCGGTAACCATCAATTCTGAACTGCTCATCTGGGAATGAGTCGTCCACCTTGGTTTCTGCTATGCCTAGTAGATCCACTGGTACTCGTCTCAGTGATTCACGGATGTGAATTACTTTGTGGCGAAAACTTAATGTTTATGTAGGCAGCAATAAACCCTTTGGGATGGTCCTTTTTGATGTTATCAAAGAAATCAGTATTTTCACACTCACCATCACTACTGCTGGAGTACTGTGTACTATCCAATACTGAGTTATCAAAGAAAGAATCACTGATTGATGGCAATTGACAATTGTAGCAGTGCCAATCGCTGTCACTTGCTGATAGTCTCCCATATTCAGCGTTAGACACAGAAATCACTTCCGGCAAACATTTGACATGATGCCAGTAGTCACAAGTATCACAACATAGTCCCTTCTGGTTGGACTTTACTGGTTTACTGCATATTCCACATGGGTATTTGTAGTTCCTTTTGGCTGGTCCGGGATTCAAGTGGATGTCACCACTCAGTAGAAGTAATACGAACCCGTGATGCCAGCAGAAGTTCGATGTCGACATTGCCGATTCAGCAACAACAGACCGGCGCCATGTTTGTTCAGGTATCCCTGGCGACAGCAAAGATGTCGCACCTAAAAGTCCGAAATTCTCACCCAAACTCGTATGGCATTCCACAAACACATGTCCAAAATTGTCACTGTAAGTTAATAATACATCAGAATCATATCTGGGCGTAAACTGTAGCAATAAAACCACTAAAATCACTAAAATGTTCACGGCTTGCGAAGAACGTGATCCTGCCATCTTGACGGCGAATCAACCTTTGTTTTTAACCAAGTCCCCAGAGAGGATTGAAATTGCCTTAACAATGATTAATGCTCATGGGGGTGATATTAGTCCATGTGGATATATTTAATACATTTATGGGGAGCCAGTTGTGAAATGCTCTAACACCACTATTGCAAACTAGACTCCACACGTTTGATTATCCAAGTTAAGCAGTCTAAGCTAAGGCTAAAAGCTCTCAGACTTTGTGAAGCAGGCTCTTGGACTAAAAGCAGACCAAGAATTTTTTTTCTGAAAGTGAAGACCATGATCCATTGTGATGCAGTCACCCAGTCCTTTTTTTATTTTTCTTTTTTTTTATTTCAATGTAAAATTTAAAAAAATTAAAAATGTTATCAACATTTGTGCTTCAGGTCTCAGGGTGGGGGCCAAGGAGGGCCAGGACGGGGGCCAATGGGAGGGGGTGGAGGAGGAGGAGGCCCTCCCATGAAAAAACAGCGTCCAGGGATGGCCCACCCCATGGGGTCCATTAACAAGAGAAACCTGGTGTCACTGGTCAGCAATATCCCCAAGGGCAGGGGCGGGAAGCCTGCCAGCACACAGCCCAAAGGACCAGTGCAGAAATATGGTAGGAAGATGTGTGTGTAGTGTGTGTGTCTGTGTTTGGGGGGGGGGGGGGTCTAAGTGTCCAGATAATGTTATTCATTTCATGTTAGGCTGGTAAAACAAAATGTTTTTACAGAGGTTAAACATGTGGTTTATTGGGGAACCTGTGAGACTTGACCTTTTTTCTTAGTGTTAATGAGTTCATGTAGCAAGTGGTTGAGGGATGGAGGCTGTGAACTTAATGCCTCATATTTGTTAAGTCTTTTTAGAAACCATTAAGTTTAATCTTTTCTTGCTACTCATATCACGTTGTATGAACTCTTCCTACATAATTTTAAATAGTAATATTTCATGGTATAGATTTGATGCAGATTTCTGTAACATTTTCAGGCAGAATTTTTAAAAAGATTTTTGTGTTAATTGTCTTTTTAAAAAATATCTGCTTTGCTCTGATCGTCTGTCAATTTTTTGTTCTACACTTGTGATCCGTTCTGTATTTTTTCTTCAGACAGTCCAGACATCTTGATTTGTGGGAACTGCAAGTGGATCTTCACAGACTTTGAGGAGCTGGCACTCCACAAACGGCGGACATGTCAACTGAAGTTCCTGTGTAAATGCAAGAGACCTGGTAAGAAAAGAAATTGATAAGTACTGGATAGGATTTTCAGGGGACCACTTATTTCGGCTACATATCTCAAAGGGATAACAACTCTTCTTTTTGGCTGGAAAAGTGCCATAAAGTGAATTATCTTGAAGGAAAGGTAATTTTCCCATACAGAGACTTTAAATGTAATCTAATTTTTTTTAAGAGTATGTTTTAGTAATAATCTGTTCAGAGATTATTACAGAGGGTAGCAATCAATGACATTCCACCGTCTCGTGATAGCCAGATATAACGATTAACTGCAATTTTGGTGGTAAAATACAATTTATTACATTTTCACGTCTTGTTAACATCTTGTTAAAAATTTATTGAATGTGGAATTTTTGAATCTCATACAAAGAGTTGTTATCCCTTCAAGCTTGGAAACCCTGACCGTATGGTTTTCCTTCTATTGGTGAAAACATGGACAAGTGAACTTTGGGAAATTTTAAACACGAAACCTCTCATGCCATTTTGGATGAGTTCTTTGTTCTCAGAGTTACTTTTCTTGGGTCTGGTAGTGATGTTTGTACTGTTTTAGTATAATATTTTAACATTCTTAATTATTTATTTTCTTTTTCTGAAATATTGTCAGGGTTTTTGGAATTCCTGCTTTTCATTGATGTTTTTTATGTGCAGATACAGATGTTGATGTTGTCGTTGTTGCCATGCACTTTCAGTGATAACACGATCAGTGGAAGAACATTTCGGCTTTTGTCTTCAAACTCATGGAACTGATGAATATTCATAAAATACAGGTCGAGTTCGAAGGATTGGGCCATTATTTCAAAAGATATGCTTTTTTTTTCCCTCAGATGGTGAACCAGCTGTGGTGTCATGTGCTACCTGTAAGAAAGTGTTCCCCACTAGCTGGGAGTTATGTAACCACTGCCAAACCGAACACAACATGTCCATATTTGTACCACCAATCCAAGAACAGGTAAAACTTTGCCATATGCAGATCTAGAGCGCTACAACTGAAATACATACATGGTTTTTATGCATTTTGGATAGATTTGACATTTCGAAGAATTAGAAATATTTGCGTTTATTAGAAACATTTGACTTTAATATTCTAGGTAAACTTTATTTACTTATCGTTATAAATGGTATAGGCAATTTGAAAGAAAACAGTGTTATCAGTAAGAGTACAGGACTGAAAATGGTACTAAATTGTTTAAAGCTTGATCTTGGTAATAACTTGCTTTGGTGAAGACAAATCGCTACCAATCAGTGGGTTTAATTTATCGACTCTAAACATTCCAGAGTGCCATTAAGAAAGCAGCAGAGGCCGGCACCAACGGCACAGAAACAACAGAGGTTTGTGTATTTTTATATTTCTCATTTAGAGCAGTTCACATGAATTTGGTGTTTAAAAAAAGAATTTTAAAGTACCTTGTTAGTTTGTTATTTATCATTTGAACAATTGCTCAAATAACTGATTGGTTGACTGAGAAGTGATTTATGAAGCTGAAGTTGTGAAGGGATTTGATTTTCATAATAACAAAGATATGATATTTTTCCAGTTGGTTTAGTATCAGCAAGACTTGGAAAATTGCTCTCAGTGATTTTGATTTGAATGATGTTTGTTGTGCTGTTCAAGAATATAAAGGCTCTTGTAAATATTGTCATGATGTTAAGATCCTGGTGTAGTCTTTTATTATATTGTGCACATACATCATTATATATATACAAATCAGACTATACATTTTTGGCAGTACATGCTGATGCATGAATTACAATGTTTATATTTATTCCTTTATTTGTAAATATGATTTGAGAGAGAGTAAATAATGGTGTTTTCATATACACAGGCTGGGAATAGCAAAGAGAAAGAGGAGTCAAGGAAAGAAGGTAAATGAACCTGAACTTTAAATTGGACTTTGTATAAGAATTTGATCTGCTGTTTTTATGCACTCAGTATTAGGTAAAAAAATTGCTATGAGTACTTTAATTAGACTTAACCATTGCTTGAGCAGAAAATTGTATGTTGTGCCACATTCTGTCTGCCCTGCGTTTTCCTGCATGTTGTGACTCTCCATGGAATAAAGCACGACGCAGACCATAGTTTTCGGCTGATTTCAGTTACTATGATAGTTCACCCAATAGCAAAAAAATAGGAGAGTTGGGGGGAGGGGACGCTAACTGCGGGTAGAGGAAACAGTAACACCTGCAAACTGATTTCTGAGGAAGGTGTCAAGAAACTCGCCTTTATCTGTCTCTATCATGAATGTGACCCAAAAACAAACAAACAAAAAAAAAAAAAAAAAAAATTAACTCAAAAACTGAGTAATAATTTTATCAACAATTTTGCATGTGAGGTCCATTGGTTATTAAGGAGAAAAAATGAAATTTTGTTGTTGTTTTTTTCCTCTGTAGAGGCCTAACACTCATTGTGCGCCTTCTAGTTCTTTTGTGAAGGTAGCCCCTGTTGTGACTTTCAGGTGAGGATGTGGCTGAGGAGGACACCAATGGTGAGGAGGCAGCTGAGGAGGAGGAGGACGAAAAAGAAGAAGAAATAGATGAGGATGCCATGCTCCAGGAGGATGAGGAGGCCACAGGGGACCAGGACGAGGAGAAAAACGATGAATGAGGAAGATGACAAAAATAACAAATGAAACGTGGCAGAATAAGACATCCTTTTCTGTAAGGGAAAGGAGGTAAAAGAACCCTGAAGGAATGACGAAATTGTAAAAGAGAGTTGAAAACATATGGCTTTTATTTTTATTTTATTTATTTATTTATTTATTTATTTATTAGGAATGTTAGTTTTCAGCTAATATGCATATGCAAAGAGGATGACCATTAAAACTGGTTCAGAAAAATGTATATAAGTGCATAAGGTTATTTTGTACAAAAGAAAAAAAAAAGTGCAGAAGTGACATTTTCAACTACATTCTGATGGTAGTGCTGAAGACATTGAAAGCAAAATGTGACTACTGTATATGTCATTATGTATATAAAAGTACACAATACCTGCAAAGCCTCAAGGATATACAATACAGCAGTACATATTATATATGCTGGTCTGTAAAATAAAATATTCCAGGTAAATTAGGTGAGTGGCAGTCATGCTTTAGTCTTTTTGTCTGGTTTTTGGTAAGATTTATTGGTTATTTAATCTGCAGTGTGATATTTTAAAGAAGAACTTAATAGTAACACAGTTCAAAAGTTTATTTGTAAGCAAACAGGGCATTAAATTAAACGTTGTCTGTTTACAAACTTAAAGGAAGTCATTTTACATTGAAGTGTTTGGTTTAGATACAGATCAAAAAGGGCGCACGTATTTTGAATATGTAAACAAGATTTAGATAAAATGCAAGTTTGAAATGGTTGGTCATTTAGTTTGAAAATTGTAATATCCTATTCTCTGAAAAGAGAAGAGTCTGGTGTCAATGCAGCTGTTGTAATAATTAATTCATTATGAGTATAATATGATTTTGACTAGAAACCAGATAGTTCTCCATTTTCCCCTGATGAACATGGTATATTTAAAGTACAGAAAACCACAAATGGGATAGTTTATATCTTACTGGCTATAAGAATCGGAGGTAGAAATATATATATAAATGGATGTACCATTTATTGCAAGCACAGGTACCTATCGTACCACATGTATGTGAGCGTTTTCAGGATTTTGGCTGTCAGTGTGAGTACATTAAATTGGAGAAAATAGACATAGATAGACAAAGCTCTTTATTTGACTGTCTCAGTAGATATTCAGAAGTTTAAATTTAAGATTGTCCAAAGGCGACCCGCACGAAAATGAAGTAGATACTCCAGCGCAGTAGACTACTGCAATCATACTGCAAACATGCTTCAAATCTGCTTCGATGTGGAAGCTAATTAGCATATTTGAAACATGCTTCTATCATGCTGCTAATCTACTGCATTAATGCTCCTCCTCTGTACAACCCTATGTAATTTTTGAAGTAGAATTGCAGTAGGCTATATTGCATTTCTACTGCAAATATGCTCCACACCACTACTGCGTTAATGCTTCCTTGCTACTTCGATACTACTGCGTTTTCTTGCGGGGAGCAGCAGTGCATATAATTCCTAAGGTTCAAAGACCTGATTGTATTGGTATGTGTAATTCATTTATCAGTTGTTTGTGATTGTACATAAATTTGTGGAGTTTTGTATTGTTAGAATGTATTATACATGTAAATCCTTATTGGTAATTACCAAACAGCAGTGAGAATATGATAATCCTATAGTGTAAACACTGCATATTGAACATGACAAACATTGATTTCATTTATATCATAAGTAAAGCCATAACATGGTCAATATTCAGGAACTTCTGGGTACAGTGAATAGTTTTCTGATGGAGAAGAAGGTGAATATACATGTAATTGTAGATCTCACTGCCGCACAGAGGCGCAAATGATTTATGATAATTTTGTTGATTTTATATAAAATATTCAAACACTTATGATAAAGATGTATGTTTTGTTGACAATTTTGTGTCCATCTTACAGAATATGTCTATTAAAATGCTCTTTCAGGGGTTTTTGTTTTAAAAGCTTAGGGAATGGATTAACAAGTGTCTCAAATTTGTCAACAAATTTGGTCTTATACATAACCCTTAGACTGTGATGAAATGAGCATGGCTACCCAAGTTATTTATTTTTATTTTATTTATTTTTTGCTTTGTATATTGATTTATCAATTTTCCATTGAAACGCTTTTCATACTGGATTCTTGTGTGTGTATGTAGACATGTACACTATTGGTCAAAAATTGTGTCCTAACTCGAGTTCCATGACATGGCATGTGTTTTTGTTTACATATGATCATCTCACAGCTGTAAACCATTTAAAATATTTTTTAAATTCCATTTACCATACCTAATTTGACGTGCGGTACAGAAAGTACAAAATGTCGATCTATATTATATACCATTTATTCAAGTTTAGAGCATACGCTCCTCAAATCTGACGTTCCACTGTCATTTCCATTGAGCAAAAAAAGACCAGCAAAATTAAAAATATGCCACCAGATACACACACGATTAGCTTGAGCATACAATCCTCTGGCTCAGTTCATTTATGAGAACAGTAAATACATCATTACCAAAATCACGAAGCATGCAATTGGTATAAAGATTGCTGTTGCGCTTTCTTCCAGTCCAAAAGGAGTTTCTTACTTTTCCCTCAGTCGGCGTCAGAATGAGGCAAAAATGACGCGAAAGATCCTGTGTTTGTGTGAGCGCACGATTGCGTGGAAAATCTACGGGGGAGACGAGAGAGAGAGAGGTAACAAGAGACCAGCTCAATGCTGAGAGTCCATGTAGTACTACAGCCCCCTTTACACTGGACGGCGTCCTTTCTGCTTCCGTTAGAACGGCCCCGTTTGAGAGCAAATAAAACCATTACTTCTGTGCCGACAACTGATCGATCACTGAGGATTCAATCTGCAGCCAAAGCGATGCTTATGCCTCTTCTCTACGACCATATCGATGCCAGTTACATAGTCCACAAAGGACGCAGAAAGGACGCCGTCTAGTGTGAAAGGGGCTTTAAAAACGGAATACATTTCAAAATTTTTTAGAGGGCGAGGGGGCATGTCTCCAGTTTAACTTCCAGGCACCAGGACACCGCAGTATATATATATATATCTACCTCACCATGACATGTTGCGGGCCATGTTGACTGTTGACTTCCCGAAAAACGCGGGATATCCAACATGACAGACAGCAATCAACATCGACAATTTTGATCGTAGTAGTTGTACAATTTTATTATTACTGTATCAAAGGGATTGAACTCTCAAGATGAAAGTAAGCCGAGTTAACTGATAACCCTTTTGGTTCTTTCACACAGAGTATGCTTAAAATAGATCAAAATACGTGAATCAAGTGACATGCCTTGGCTATCTTCATCCCAAATGTGCCCATAAAATGTTAAATGTAGCACAGCTGATCTTACTTAAGCCCCGATTATATAGTGAACCTTTCGATGCATGTAAATTACTTGGAGTTACTGTTGCACACATATTGATCCCATTTACATAAATAGAATAAAATGTGAATAGTGTACAGTATAAAGTAAAATTTCGTTTTTAACTGAAGATGTGAGGTTGTTTGTTATGCTTTTCTGTGCACGTGAAGTGAAAGACTTCACTCGGGATTTGGAATCACGTCGGAGCCCTTCGTTGACGAAATGGCGTCTCAGTATACGCATCTTATAAGTTATAATATAACTAAATTTAGTGATAGCCACGCTATGATCAAGGCACAAACAGTAGGAATTTTACTTTTTAAATTTTAAATTAAAATTTTACCGCCCAGTTTCACTCACACACATACATAGAACTACTTGGCATTAGTATATACTCAGAGAACTTGGGTGGGCATCGACCCTAAGAACCCAAGTCACTCACGCGCCATTGGTCAATTAAGTTATAATTATAAAGTTCATTGATATATCCCACTGTTTTCAGACTAACTTACTTCCAGCTTGTTCCTACTTGTACAATATACATATTTTATTTCAGTTATATTTTTGTAGTTTTCTGTGAGGTGAAAATACCCAAGCTATCAGAAGCGATAGAAGTGACCACTATAAGATCACATACCTAAGTAAGCATCAATATATATATATATACCCCATTCAACTTTTGGATGTCTTAATTCAATGGGCTTCTCTATGTAAAACATCCTCCGTAAGTATGGCGCGGTCGCAAAGGGGCAAAATGACTCGATATAATTTTGTGGGAAAAATGACTCGTTTCAGGAAATAAACAGTTCAACTTATGCTTTACTACTAAACAATGTGTTATTATTATGTTTAAGTGCCGTAGCACAAGATAATCTTTAAATAATCACAAGTTACCCTACACCGGTCTGATACGAACTGTCCAAGATACATATTCATTTCTAAAAAGATGGTATCCTACCTTTAGCTTTCTATAATGCTGTCAGTTCAGCTAAGGGTGGGAGGGGGGGGGGGATAAAGTCAGCAGCTGTTAACACTAAAAATGTATTCACACTATCGTGTATATCCCGAAAGTAATAATTATAATAATAAAAACTATATTTAAAGAACGTGAAACATGTTGCACATGGCCCTCAATACAAGCAGTGAACGAAGTTTTTAAACAAACAAATGACAGACGAAAACATTGCTTCCATACTATGTAACTACAGAAGGCAAAAAAATTAAATCAAGTACATAAAGCTAGCAAACAGATCAATAAATAAAGTAGATAAAAAATAAAGTTGTATGGAAAGCTGTATAGACTTTACCATCTAACCCAATGCAGTACTCAACATGACAGTAGTAATATAAATTTTTCCACAAAAATTTTCCACAAATCTCAACGCGTCTTACAGTAAGTAAATTAAATTAATATGAACACTACCAAAAATTATATTGAAAATACAAAGAAAGAAATAATCTCATACAGCAACAACACTGGGTTAAAAAATATCAGACAGTAAAAAATATAAAAGATATGCGTCTTTAAAAAATTGTTTAAAAAAATACGTCTTGTTGTACTTTCATCATCATATCAGAGATACCCATACTAATATTAAAACTTTGAAAAGCCATGCCTACGTTGGTGTAATCAGTGAATACTTTTTATCGACCTGAAGCATTTTATAAATTCGATCACATGCCACGGTGGTATTTTTCTCGCCAAATATGGGGAATCCATGCGATTTGTAATACGACAACAATCGGTTCACATCCTGGTAGTGTCTTTCTTGAGCCTTCATACAGCCCGGGTGCCAGGTCCAGTCGGTGAACTCAAAATTAAACAGGTCTCTTTGAATGACGCTCCTACTGAAAAATCTACAGTGATTCGGGCACATTTCGAAGCCACCGGAATAGCAAATCCCCATCAGAAGAGCTTGAGGGTAGTAAGTTTCCCTGTCGTACGGTGTTTTCAACAGTTCCTGTTTGGGTACTGTCTGATATTTCCAATGCATTGAAGTTCTAGCGATGGGGGATAGTTCCTCCGTCGTAAAATTTTCTTTGTAAGTTTTGAGAGGTGCTCTCCCGGGGAGTTCGGTTTTGAAGTCTCCGTTTGGGCGCATTTGGATGCGAAAGATGTATTCCTTGCGATGGAGAGTGTATATACATTGACACATTATGCTGAATTGAGAAAAGAGATTGTCGACTGATATTTCTTTAATGATTGCATCGAAAGATTTCTTATGTAACCGCTCCAAGTAATGGCGACATTCAACAACATGTTTTACTTTTATGATGACAGGAAAGTATGACATGCATTTCATGACTTCTCCAGTCCCGAATAAATTGTAATGCTTCATTGTTGTCATTCCCCATTCTTTCGTCAGAAACTGGCCAACGACGCCGACCACGATAGGTTTGCCGTCTCTGAAAAGGTCTTCCGGCGTAACAACCGTAACGAACAGAGTGTCTGTATCCACGTAGCCAACGTACTCGGCCTTGGTGTAATTTTCGGGATAAAACATCGACCGCTGCATACGGCTTGGCCCTCGATGGTTGTATATTTCTGGGTAGGGGTCTTCAAAGAAAACCTTCGGAAAAGGCGGGCTGTCTCTTATCGTTGCTTCCAACGCATGGTCCTCTTTCGATTCATTGTCTAAGATAACCATCACACGAATATGACGCGGCCAGAAAAGCATCAAGCTGGGTTTGAAGATCTTCTCGTAAAGATGATGATGTTTGTGGTACATGCGAAGGAACAGTTCAAGCGTCGGAACAGAGTTCCAGACACCTGGGATATTGGAGTTAGACCCGCTAGCACTAGTACCTGCCGGCGCCCCTTCATCCACGACGTGGCTTGGTCCTCCGGGGAGACTTAGGAGCTGGGACGTTGTTTTCTTATGCATTGTTATTAACAATACCATAATGCCCCCTATCGCCACACCGATCCATAATCTTATTAGTAGCGTACTTCTCATGACTGTAGGCCAACATGTGGTTTCATTTCAAAACCAGCAGAGCGTTTTTTGTAGCAATACCTGAGTACACCAGTCGAAAAGTCACTGCAAATTATAAACAGATCGCTAGATGTCCACCTTTCCAAAGAGAATGTTGACACGGCTTACACACTTCGGGGGTTACCTTGACTGGTCGGTGAACGGGTGTCGTAAAATCGTCCTATTATTAATAAACCGGGTGCATCAACCTGAAAAAACTATAATAAAATAACTGTCATTCTATTATGCCAAAGCACATTTTAAAAACACCAAATTCGATAGCAGCATTCAAAACGTAATAATAAAATAATCATTTGGTTATCTTACGACACTCGTTTACTGACAAGTCAAGGTGAGCGTCAAGGTGACGACCGCAACAACAACAACACTGGGTTAAAAAATATCAGACAGTAAGCCTAAAACACGGAACAGCGGAACAACGGAACAGCGGAACAGACTATAATGCGGAACATTGTTACTGTGGAACACACGACGCAGGAACGGAACAGCATAAAAGACGGAACGTTTAATTGTTGTGACTGCTGGCTTGCGGAACCAACAGTGCGGAACGGCCTTAGAAAACAAACGCTCCAATAACAACCAAAGAAAATTGTGACGTCACAGATAACTTAGACTATTAATAAATTTACAATTACAAGTAAACAAGAAAATATTTTTACAAAATAAAAATATCAAAATTATAAATATGCGTCATCTCATTGTTTTATATCAATAAATTCCTGAAATTACATTAGTTTTTATTTCAATGGTGATTAATCTTTTATCGTAGCAAATTAAATCCTACCATTGTATAAGTCATAGACGTTTGAGAGTGTATAAAATGGCTAAATTACAGCGAATTAGGAAAGGATGATGTGTTTTCTATCTCACCCCACCAATACTCACTACGGCCTTTTATGTTTCTTTTCTCTTTTCAATAAAAATTAGAGATATTTGTTGTTTGTTTTCCTATTTGCAAACTGTGGAGTCTACGTCATAATCGCTATCACCATAATGCTACAATAGCACTAGCAGCGGCAACGCTTAGAGATGCGCGATGGCGCAGAGAATGGTTGATACAATATCTGAAAAAAAACGCCCCGCTAACAACAGATAAAGTGTGTCGACTATTTAATCACACTGAGAAAGTGGACGTCATTCCGTTTCGACCAAAAGGAGGACAAACATTTGTTTTCAAAGCCAATTCGGAGGCGGAAAAAGAAGACTGGAGGGCAGACGGCCATAGGTGGACAAACGGCAGTTCTAAAAAATTACCTAGGAAACAACCATTATACAAAAAATCATACTTTTATGCAAAGGGTGCAGATGGAAAAGCCACCGTCATGCAGTTGTCCACTGAAAGATGGGTGCGTGCACCTTATGGCAGTGCCCATGAGCATCAATTTGCCATTAGAGAAATCAGGCCTCAAAAACTTATCAACTGTCAGGAAAAACGCAAGAGGGCCGAAAAGAGCAAAGCCTGGAAGGAAAAAACCTCGGGTGGGTGATGTATGTGACACCGGAACGGAACACTTAGCTCTAGACGCGGAACAACAGAACAACTACCACGGAACGGAACACATAGACATCGCCCACGGAACGGAACACTTAACTCTGGACGCGGAACACAGAGACAACGGCTACGGAGCGGAATACTTAACTCGGGACACGGAACAACGGAACAATGACCATGGAACGGAACACATAGACATCGACCACGGAACGGAACACTTAACTCGGGACACGGAACAACGGAACAATGACCACGGAACGGAACACTTAATTAACTCTGGACCACGGAACGGAACACTTAACTCACACAGACATCGACCACGGAATGGAACACTTAACTCTGGACGCGGAACACATCGATGAAAGTTTTCAAAGGGACATCAGCTACAGCAGAGAAGTGTGGATCCCGGCTGACAGGAATATTATTAAAGAAAATTTGAACGTCAGAGACCGCGACATAATCACTGACCCTTGCGGTTGGCTAAATGGAACCATCATCGACGCTTGTCATGATATAATTAAATATCAATTCCCGCTTCTAGAAGGACTCGAGTCATGTGCTCTGGCAGTACAGCTAGATTTCAAGCGTCACAAAAATCAATTCATCCAAATTATAAACCGAACACCAGACCGCGGTACACACTGGCTCACAGTATCAAACATTGGGTGTGCCCCAGATACAGTTAATATATGCGATTCCTCTTTCAGTGACATTCCAACTGTGGAACAAATGTGCATTGCGTCATTAATAGCACCATCGTCTGCAAGAACTCTACAAATTAACGTTTTGGACGTAACGCAACAAAACAACAACTATGATTGCGGTCTGTACGCAATAGCAAATATGGTTGCCTTGGCGCATGGTAAAGATCCCACAAACATGAAGTATGACAGTAAAAAACTGCGTTCACATTTATTTTTTTGTTTAGAAAGACGACATCTTTCTCTTTTTCCGATAACAAGCAGACGTAAAATTAAAAATCCTATCAAAAATTCGGTCGCGGTAAATTTATATTGTAATTGTAAATTACCAGATACACATACCCTCTATGTCATCTGTGACGGGTGCAATGAGGAATATCATCCTCAGTGTATAGGACGCAGTGACGAGGACGCATTGAATGAAGAACGAATGTATTGCACAGAATGCAGAAAAAGACAACAACAATAATAATAATAACTCAATATAACGCATTGAAACAAGAAATAATATATTGGCGTTCAAATTTTCTTTAATTATATGCAGGAAAAGAAGACAACAACAACAATAATAATAACTCAATGTATTCATATTCGTCTTGTTTTTCTTTTACCACTAAATAAATAATATTTCCTCGTTCCACAATGTATTTGATACACGTTCCGCTTTTTACTGTATTCCGCATTTTAGTCTGTTCCGCTGTTCCGTTGTTCCGGTGTTCCGTCTTTTAGGTTCTGCCCGAGCGAACCGGTTTTGGACGTAAAGAAGATGATGTTTGTGGTACATGCGAAGGACCAGTTCAATCGTCGGAACAGAGTTTATTAGTGATTATTAGAGCGGAAATATAAACGTTGGACTCTGTGAAGCGTCACGGCCCAAACAGAGTCAAGATGGCAGCAGCAGGTAGGCCCTATCAGGGGGTGGAAACGCGCTACTTATAGGTCAGAAGTTTATTGACTATCGCCCTACATCCGGGCATGATCAAATACAAATACAAGAAGTAATCCGCAGAGTGATTACCATATACAGTTTGATATACATTATATAATGTCTAGACTAAAGCAGGGAAAGTACATGTACTACTCAATAAAGATCAATATAGGGATAATTAAAAAAAAAAAAAAAAAAAAAAAAAAAAAAAAAAAAAAAAAAAAAAAAAACTGATTCAACTAGAATAGGCTACACTAAACCTTATATAAAACTAACTATTATTTAGGGGGATATGAAAACTGCATCATCAGTTAATCTAGGTTTTATTCAGCATGGATGCAATTTTCATATCCCTAGCTTTAAAACAATCATAAAGAAAATTAGTTGTGCATTTTGCAATATCAAAATCATTACATTGCAGTACAGTAATAAAAAGGTCACTGATGGACTCAGGGGCTGCACTGCCCAGTATATCTTTAACCTGGTTAAGGAATATGGCTCTTAGTGGAGCATAAGAGGGGCATATCATCATAAAATGGAACTCATCTTCAACTGACCCCATGTTGCACACCGTGCATAGCCTTTTCTCAATGGGTATTTTAGGATTCATGTGTCTCCCCTTTTCAATTGCCAAATTGTGGGCACTTATCCTGAATTTGCAAAGGAGTGTAGATTTGGGTTTGTGGATTAACTGTGTATATATTTCTCTTTTAAAATCTTTTTTGAAGGTACTGTAGGTACGTAATTTTTTGCCCTCCGTGTTCAGGGATGCTAGGTGAGATTTAAAGGCCGAACTATAAGAGATTTGGATAAGCGGTTTTATTATGGAAGAGAGTGCGGTCATGGATATTTTAAAAGGGTCCTCCCAAATGTCAGGGCGTCCAATGAGCGCCAGTGTATTTTTAATGCCGGTTGACCAGGTTGAGGTTTTAAGTCTGTTTAAATTTTCATTTTCATGAAGTGCATGAGTAACTAAGGAGGTGGTGTCATGGTGCTTTTTATATTGGAGGCTGTGCCAGTATTTGAGGGCCAGTGTGTGGGCAGTGGTCAGTATTGGGAAGCTGCCCAGTTCTCCGCGGACAGCATGTGAGGGAGATTTTCGGTTAACACCTAGGATAGTTTTGCAGGCCTTGAGATGTAAGGTTTCAATGGAAAGTTTGTCACAAATTAGGAAGTAGCTGTCTTTACTTGAGTTTTTGACAAAGTATGGTGCCCAAACTTCAGAGCCATAGGTAAGAATGGGAGCTATGAGTGAGTCAAAAAGTTTCATGGAAATGGGCACTGGGCTGGTGAATAATTTATTGCGGATTTTGAAAAATGCTTTCCCCCCTTTTGATTTGAGTATTTCAAGGGATTTGGTGAAACTTCCGGATGGAGTAAAGACAAGTCCTAAATAGCAGTATTCACTACAGATTTCTAGAGGTATATCGCCAAACTTGAAAATTTGTTTCTGGATTTTGTGGCCAGATTTATTGAATATCATGACTTTTGTTTTAGTGATGTTCACTAGTAGCTTCCATTTTTTGCAGTAGGCCTGAAGTTGATTTATTGCGGTTTGTAAACCTGCACTGCTTTCCGACATAATTACTAGATCGTCTGCATATAATAGGCAATTTAATTTTTGATTATTCAGAGACACTGGGTCACATCTGTCGTTAAAAATTGAGGGCAGGTCACTTATGAAGAGATTAAAGAGGAGTGGACTGAGATTACAGCCTTGCTTAACACCAACAGAGGACGAGAGACTATTTGTTATGCTATTTCTGCATTTGACGGCAAAACGCACAGATGAGTACATATTACGAAGGGTTCTTAGAAAGTTCCCATTGATGCCTGCCCTTGTCAGTTTGTAGAACAGGGCGTTTCGCCACACGGTATCGAAAGCAGAGGAAAAGTCAACAAAGCAAACAAAGAGGTTGGATTTAGAGGCCCTTTTAACATATTTGTCTATGAGGGTTTTTAATACTAAAATATGGTCACTGGTGCGGCTTCCTTTTTTAAAACCAATTTGATTTGGGGGTATGATATTGTGTTTTTCTACATATGTTGTGAGTCTGTTGTTCAGGATTAGACAGAATAGTTTACAGATATTGCTAGTGACAGCAATTCCTCTATAGTTATTTGGATCTGTTTTGTCACCCTTTTTGTGTATAACTGTTAGAAAGCTTGTTCTCCAAAGTGTAGGGAATGTTCCATTTGTGAGAATGTGGTTGAAGAGAATACACAGGGGGGCTGCCAGTCTGTGAATACCCTCTTTGATCATTTCATTAGGTATGCCATCTGAGCCAGAGGATTTATTATTCTTAAGTTTTGTAGAAGCCTTTTTTATTTCATTTACAGTAAGTAGGTAGTCAAGTTCATTGAAAGTACCGTTTTTAATACCATTAAAGAATTCATTAATTAGGGATTCAAATTTGGGGTCCTCATGTTGTAGACTTCTATTCATGAGATTATTAAAATGTTCCCACCATAAGTGGGGTGGTATAGGGTTACAGTTACTTTTTTTTTTCATTCTCACATAGCTGGTCATAGAGGTTCCAAAATGTTTTGGGGTCAGAATTCTCGAGGGTTTCAATTTTGTGGAAAATGTGGTTACGAAAGTCGTTTCTTTTTTTATTTAGTAGTTTTGAGTATTGTTTTTTTTGCCTATTGTATTCTTGTATGAGTTGTTGATTTTGGGGATTTTTTCGAATTTGTCTACTTAGAGATTTGAGTGATTTGGATACTTCCTTGCAGTTGGTGTCAAACCATTTTTTATTCATTTTACGTTTTTTAGCTTTCTTATTATTGTTCTTTTTAGTGAAACCTGCTTTAGAGGCCAGATTAGTAAGGAGTGTATAGAAGTTGTTGGTGAGTTGGTCAATGTCCATGTCCTTATTAAGTGAATATGAAGATATGAATTTATTTATTTCTGTCTGGCTATCTGGAGTTTCTAGTGAGGCTGACCAAATTTGTTTTATGATATTTGACCATTGATAGTTGCTGGGGAGGTCATGTGTTTGGTCTTGTGGCAGACTGTGGTCGGGGTAGTGGCACATACCAGTTTTTAGTGAGCAGGAAATCATGCAGTGGATGGACAGTGGAGTTAGAGAGTGTACCCTGAAATATTCCAGGTTACACAATATAGAACTATTACACAGTAGATAATCAATCACACAATTAGGCTTGGTCTTTGCGGCACGCGCGAACAGTAGTCGATCTACCACACCTGGGTCTTTTGTGTTTGACAACTGTTCACTCGTCAACGAGGTGCTTGTTCTAGACTACAGACTGATATCTACTAGTACTACCAGTGGCTTCATTAGTAACGTTCCCACAATACATGGTTTTCTGTCTGTGCGTACATACCCTGAATTCGGTTAGCCTCACTGACGTAACGAGAACAATGGACGTTTCTTACCCCTCTCTAGGATTACCCCTGGCCCTATATCACAGGCCACAGAATTTAATGGCTCATTCCCCTTGAAACCATCAATGTCGGTCTACGTAGATCGTTCGGTAGGCTACTTTTGTAGTATACCCCCCCCCCCCCCCACCCTGTAACTTTCTGTAACTTTCACTTTTCAAACAGTCTTTTACATTTTCTTGTTCATCTATGTCAAAGCTGTTGAAATAATTGCTTTTGTAATTACCTGTGGTCTTTTTATTAGTTTTAATCACATTTAATCCAGCCCATTGAAATACATTGAAAATCTACAATACACCCGCAGTCAATAACTTGCCGCGTTTTCGTTGGCTAACTCTAAGGTAATTTTATGTCTCCTCAAATCTGACGTTCCACTGTCATAATTAATTCATTATGGAAATTTAAAAAGAAGCTGGGTAATGAGGAACATGGACCCCTACAACCAGTTCATCTCTTCAGAACTCTTTTCCATGTGAAAAAGATCAGAAACGAAAGAAAGGATTATTTAATAGTTTTATATGGCAATCAATAGAAATAAAAGCATAACGGGGCATGTAAGAGTTCAAATTTATCTATATTTGTGTTTGAAAAATGAACTGAAAAAATTGACCTAAAAAGGACTAGACTTTTTCCCACCTGTTTCTTCTGTACACCATCTCGGCTCATAAAATTTCTATAACAATTATCTCGATTTTCTTGTGTTACACTCATACATGATTTGAAAATAGGATTTATGTCCAACAGAATGGTAAATTGTGTCCGATATTTAAGGCTGGCGATGTACTGTTTACAGTATCATCTCATAGCACTCAAAAATGTGACACGGGTGAAAACGGCTGAATTACGTTGTGAGTCTCAGCAACCACAATGAACAGGCTCTGCACCATATTTTGGTGATGATCCATTAATTCATTTATTAATTAATTGTTTAATAAGTTTATTTATTACTTAGCTATTAACAGATTTTGTTGAAATTTACAGGATAGGTCACAAATGGGCAAAGGAAGAAATGGTTGGATTTTGGTTGTGTTCCATTAATTAATTACTTGAAAATTAAATTTCCAGGATAGCTCACAAATGGACAATGGAAGAAGATTTTGGTAATGATCCATTTATTTATTATTTAATTAATAAATTAATCGATCATGGAACTCCGCAAGGACAAATAATTTAGTATTAATTAATTAAGAATACTGAATAATACTAAATTATGTCCTTGCGGAGGTTGCGCTCTCTGGTTTTCTTCTGCTCAGGTGCATATTTTAGTATTAATCAATTTATAATACTAATACTTAATTAATGATACTTTATAATACGCAATTATTTGTCCTTGCGGGGGTTGCGCTCTCTAGTTTTCTTGCACTGAGATGCATATTTTGGTGTTTGATTTTTTTCTTCCGATGTGTAGACATATCAAAGTTTGCACACAGTTTTACAGAGCGTTGTTTTCAGTCGTTAGCGTTTTTTTTTTTTTTTTTTTTTGTAATGTTTTAGCCATAAATAAAATCCTCATTTCAGTTACATCCACTGTTAGCTAGACGAAATGGTGACAGGGCATAGTCAAGCATTTTACACAAAACGCGACAAAACTGCATTCTCAGAGAAAGTAATTTGCAGAATCTTTTGTAAAAATATACTTGAGGTTGAGTACAAATTGTGTCAGTAAAATAACCATGCATCTCGTAATAGCCCTTAGCGCAGTTTGATTTTTCTTAGTATTAATATCGTGCAAATATTACACAAAAGGCGTGATATTTTTAAAATTTCTTTCATAAAACCTTCGTTTCTCTTCGCACTCCCCGCACTAGCAGGGCATGGATTTTAAACTTTTCTTGGATTGGCATGCGCACAAAAAGCTATATTTATCACTTTCTGTCTCCAGAGTTAAAAAAAAAAAGGAGAAATCGCGCTTATATTTTTAACTTCATTTTTTCCTTTTTTTTTTTCAAATGAACTTAAGCCTATATATATATTGAGTATCAGTAAATATGTATATAATATGTCTTTATTCAGGTGCGCAGCTTTTAAGTGTGTGTGTGCGTGTGTGTGTGTGTGTGTGTGTGTGTGTGTGAAGGGGAGGGGGCAAACCATGTGAGGGAATATAAGCGACGGAGGAGGGGGTCCGTTGGTCCCACTGCTTCCTACGCCTATATGTAGGCCCTAAACGTTACCACAAAGCCGCGTGCTAAGCGCACAATAACAATCACGAGCTTTGTTAAATATTAACACTTCTAAAAATGCACTGACCGAATTACAGTGATAAATACGTCATATCGTCCGTTGTCTATTTGACTTTGCCAAATCTTTATCGGCCCCTTAACATCGTCTTACGCCCTCTTCCTAACTTTACTATCAGCGACAGCTCACGTAAACAACGAACCCGCCTGACTCTAGATCTGGTACGGTGTTGAGTTTAAAACGCTCTAGTCAAAGCAACAAGTCGCATTCATTGACAGCGCCCAACGTAAGCATGAAAAGAGCGGAGATCTGCGAGGCTTTAGCTCCTCTGAAGATTGTCGACTATCCTGAAGTTCCGCCCCCTCCCCCTAAAGGGGTTGTGGTTAAGGTGAGGGTCGGGACAAGGAGGGGTATGTAAATCTATTTCGAAGATCCGCGTTCATACTGCTTGGAGACATAGGACAGATGGTGAGATATCTGTATGCATTTAGATCGTTTGCACGTGTGTGCGCGTGCGTGCGTGTTTTTGAGAGAGAGAGAGAGAGAGAGGGATTGAAACCATGACCACCTCAGTACAATTGCACATTCATCTGAACCTCTTATATTCTGAACTGAAGTGAACTAGCTTCAACTGATTATCAGTAAGCGACGGTGATAATATCCACAAGTCAAAATCTGGTCACAAGTCACTGGTGATTCTCTATTCTTGATATTATTAACCCAGATATACGAGTATGTCAACAGAAGTAGAGGTGTAACGAAACTGGGGGTCGTGCCATTGTCTCGTGTGCATATATAGCCTTAAACGGTATGACAGGAATGGTAGTCCGCTAGGAACCGTAGTCCGTTCGGCATTATTTAGTACAGGAGACTAACACTTACCTGTAGCAATCAACCGACTAATCATATTATTGGAACCTCGGACTTTCATTTCTCGGACTGCTATTCCTGTCACACCATGACCCTTTGGGAATGACATTAGTTCTTAAATTATGTCGCGTCCATAGGACATAATTACACCGTTTTGGTAACAGATTTATGCGACCGATTAATTCCTTTCTCTTTTGACTCGGTTTGAATAAAAATATGATATTTCGTGTTGTTTATTATGACGCCTTCCATAGACCTTTAATATTGTTGAGATGTTGCAGCTAATAACAATGTCCAAAATGTATGCGGGAACCAAACAAGATGTTTAACTACCAGTAGCTCCAAGTGTGAGTGGAGGATTAATTTTTACTTCTATGCAATGCAATGTGTCTCAAAATGCGTGTTGTTGTTGACACTGAATGTTGAAAAGGAAAAGCATCGAAAAAACCCAACCAAATTTCTATTTGGTGTTTTCACGTTTTTTTTTTTCTCCAGACCATAAATTTCAACTGAAATGGTTACTCCGCACGGCTAATCTTATTCGGATATCAGAGTTGAAAGTGAATTTAACTTGTAATTTAAATTAATTACAATGCTGACCGGTCCTACCCTCTGACCACAGTGTCCGTTAGTAGTCTGTTACAAAATTATTGTATCTCCTTTTCTTCAGTTTTGTATGCTGTACCTACTATATAAAGATACTATCAGAATGTGATTCCGTCCTACCTTCTCCTCAATTTACAGGAGAGCATTAAATCACGGGGAATCTTTTAAAAAAAAGTGACTTTGTTATCTTGACTATGGAAGTAGATGAAATGTAACGTAACTATCCAATAAAATTTACAAGTAATCACAAGTTGGACACCAACTCTTGGGTTTACAAATTATATCAGCAGATCAAAGATCTTACACGATTCTTACTCATTATAACTTTATTTACGTAGGCTACTTAGAATGGATGAGAACCTTATATGATAGGGAGGAAACATTGTGGTTCATTCTCAGCTGTTAATTAAAAATTTAAATAGTAAAAAGTATTTCTTATGTATTGATATAAGTTTTTTATGATAAAAACGAATTAATTATAAAATATACTTCATTATAATATATCCGTGTTCACTACTGTGAACTGGTAAACAATAAACTGTACATGTAGTAATGTAGTACTTACATCTAGATTTAAGTGACATTTGGTGAATGAATTGGTAAGTCATTCGATGCACACTTAAATCGGGCATAAGTAAGCACTGCACCTGTGCTATATTTGTTATATTTTGCGTTTTACAGCTATTCACACAAATATCACACTTACTCCACGGGGACTCACTCTGAATGAAAAAACACCTTTTATGGCCACAATTTGGTCGAAGGAAGCTAAGATATGTTGTTACTCCGTGCATATGTCATTTGATTTTGAATGTACTGCTAACCCCCTTCCCATGCTCCTCCTTCCCCTTCCCAAAGGAATATAACATATATATTTTTACAAATGAAAATTAAATACAGGATAATATTCGAATGTTTACTGGATTATCACACGAATAACTTCTTAGTTTCCGATGTCACAATTAATTTCGCCCTGTATTTCTTCTTCAATGTGACCTGTGCACGCACGGACAGCCCAACCTCTGCTTGAACGTGGTGGAAAGGATTGGGGCTGCAAAGCACGGAGGGTAGGGAGGACAGTACAGTAATGTGTTAAATAATTTAAGAACAGAAGAAGGCAAATGAGAAGTGTGTATATTGTTAATCTTAAGAGAGTTGACAGTTTGATAAAGTCAACGTATGAGGTTGATATTGGAAAGTACATGTACAGAACTACATCTAGCTTCTTGCCTTGAAAATGAAGAGAGAGAGAGAGCTATGGCACTGTATTGTTTTCCTAATGTTCTCAGGTTCGCCACTCACGTGGTGGTTCCTATCACCAGTGGTGCTGTGGTGAAGATTCCCGAGGGACTGGCGCCGGAATTCGCCTGTATGGTGCTGTGTAGTGGCATCACCACGTACAACGCCGTCCTGAAGACGAAAGAAAGAGTAACCGAAATGATCAGGATGAAAGGTAATGTATTCTTCAGAAAAGAATAACATCTGCAGTGTTATTGCACTGTTGATAGAAGAAAAATCGTATAGCCATGCTAGGGTGACATAAATCTATCCTCAACCGTCACCTCCTCTCTGTTTTTATGTACAGACACAGATGTGTCTGTACATATAGCCGTCATCTGCGTCTGTCGTCGCAGTCGCCGTCGTCGCCGTCGCCGTGCACTTTTACCGATAACACGATAAGTGGAAAACTGTTTTTTTCTTTTTGTTTGAACCTTACAGAACTGATGAATATTCATATGCAGCACCGATAACACGATAAGTGGAAAATAATTTTACCTTTTGGCTTGAAACTTACAGAACTGATGCATATACATAATACGGAGGTCAAGTTCGAAAATCAGCGTGATTGGGTCATTTTTAGTGAATTTAGGCTATTTTTTCTCTTTTTTCAGCATATGTGCAGCACCGATAACACGATAAGTGGAAAACCATTTTACCTTTTGGCTTGAAACTTACAGAACTGATAAATATTCATAATACGCAGGTCAAGTTCGAAAATCAGCACGATCGGGTCACTTATAGGGAATTTATGCTGTTTTTTCACTTTTTTCAGTATATATGCAACACTGATAACACAATATAAGAAAAACAGATTGGCCAATTGTCATTATACTCACAGTAGGGGCCAATCTTACTAAAACGCAGGTTGAGTTTGAAAATCGGCATAATCAGTTCATTATTTTAGAAGTTATGCTGTTTTTTCACATTTCCTCACATTCAATTCTTAGGCATGTTAACAGTCTCATTATTGAACTAATAAGATACGTAAAAGTGTTTGTTTGACATTTCCTGCATCTTTACAACATTGTTAGTTGATTTTTTAAAAATGATGGTAAACTTGTTATCATGTATTGTGTAATAAAGTGTCAAAAATGGAAATAAACTCATATCATTGCAGTTTGTCAGATGCATTCATCCACTATGTTCAGAATCTCAGAATGGAGGAAGTTGGACATTTAACACTGTTCTATTGATACTTTTCCCATCTCATCAATTTTCTTCATTGGTCATATAAAAATGGAAGTAAACTGTTTATTTTATTTTATGTTAAAAAAGTGTTAAAAATGGAAATAAACCCATTTCAGAACAGTGCTGTCTTGTTTACATTTTGGTATTTTCAATATGTGACTTTGAAGTTCCATGGGCCTGAAGACTTTTGCTTGTCACATTTTCTGAATAACCATGATACTAATATTTTATAATTAAAAATTGATGGTCATTATGCTGTAAAACATTATGTAATATTCCATCAAAATTTGAAGAAACCCCTATTTTGGGCACTGCTCCCATGATGACCATTTAAGGAAAATCATGTCACTTACTGTTCTCATACTTACAGGAAAGAAACATGGGACTAAAATACAGCTTCAGTAGGCAATGCAGTCTGTTTGGTAAATTTTTCTGGCAATTAAACTCCGTTCGGAAGGTATGGTGGAAAAACTTATTTTTCACGTGGAGTTGTTATCTAGTTTTTTTTAAATTTTTCCTTAACGTGGGGTTATTTCAAACAACTAGTGTATGTTAAAATGTTCTTTGTGATTAAAGTTGATGTTATGCGTTTGAACGCTCTGTTGTTTCAAATGTTAGAATGTTTTCCCGTTGGATTAAATGTGGGGTTTCAATACTGACGTAGTTCAGTTCCTTCATGTTCTGTTATTGATATACTGTTACAAGTCATTTAGTAGATTTGTGGAATAAATTTTTCGCCCCCCCCCCCCATCATCAGCAACTGCTGTGCATCAGTCAAAGATGTGCAAAAGAAACAAGGGAGATATTATATACCGACTAATTTATGCCGGTATAAAGTTTCAAACAATCTGCTTTAATTTTGAGTGCCCGTACAATGTTCTGCTGTGCTAGTATATGTTGTATAATCCAATCATTCCTCTGTCACAAAACTACCAAGGTTTTCTAAGTATTGTGGCATACATAACAAGCATCCAGTTTGGTAGTTGCTATGGATTATTAATATGATGTGGAATTCGATATTGTCATCAAATGCCATTTTGACACAGTTAAATCCATTCCTGATACCCTTACTGAGGTTAGGAATGCTTTAGTGCTGTATTGAATGCAGTTTTAATTTGTTGTTTGATGGTCTAGTATGTTATGAACAATACTACCCCCCCTCCAATAAAAAAAGGGATATGTGAATGAATGAATGAAAATGTGAAATGAGTTAATAGATAAATACATGAATAAATTACTGTTAAAATGAATTTAGTTTGTCACTAATGAAAATGGGTCAGTTTTTGTCTAAAAGTTTGGACCAGTTTTTGAGCATATATATAGTTATTTTTATGAAACATGCCCCTGATGTACTTTTAATAAGAAAAGCTCTCCCAGTCAATTGATTTGTCATCATGACTAATTGGATTGGAGATTGATTAAGCATTATGCTGATTGCTTCTGTACTAGAAAGTACCAGGTAAATGCATGCATTAATAGATACTTCCATCATTTCCACTTTCAATTGGCTGCATTGGTCTGTAGAGCCATTAAAAAGGGTTTAGAATTTAGGGTTATAATTAACGAAAGGCATGCCATTTACATGTTGGACCTTAATATAGGAAGAGCAATTTTCCTAAATATGTCAAGTTTTTTCCCTTGATATGCCTTTTCCTTAAAAACCATTGAGAAAATTAGATCTGCTAGTCTGTTTTTAAATAGAAGTAAAAAATACACCAAAGCTTGTAAAATAAGTTTTAGCTCCTAACCCCCAACTTGTACATCCGATGTAAAATTTTTCATTTTGTGAATTGACATGAAGGAGAGAGCCTGTTTATCAGTCTATGTGCTTTGGTCACATGTACTAGAAGCTGGCCATGGAGTGTGTTTGCTCAGGTAATACAGGTGAACTCTGTTGTAATGTAAGCGGAACAAAGGGCACGCACCCTCCACTGCATGGAGGGCCATTGTGATGGACAAATCAACAGGAAAATCCTAAGAAAATAAAGGAGTAATAGATGTAGGTGGGGTGACTGTGTGCAATACATAGGTTGTACATGCTGTCATTTCTTCACATTTTTAGCTGTCTGAGATCACAAAGTTGAGGTCTTATTGACGAGAACTTTGACTCGACTCTCAGCTTGATATTTTTTCATGGCATTAATTGTTTATATTATTTGAGAATTCCCAATCGGTCTATTTGGGTGTACAGGTGGGATAAGGTTGATTCAGAAGCTAATACTTATACTGACTTTAAATAGTGCGGTTTGTGAAATGAAGATTTTAAATTAAAATGAAAAATCCAGGTTAATAATATATGTACAAGTGCAGGTATTGTATACCAGGATGAGTCACCCAGTAATAATAACAACACAAACATCCCAGCTCCCATGCTGGCTGTGCCTTTATTATACCCAGCCTCTGATATTATCACCTAATTTAAAATGACATTTTTTTCTACCTTCCAGAGAGAAATTTACTGTGGGTCATTAGCCGTCTGTCCACTTCACGAAGGTGGGCCCTTGAAAATCTTGAATATTTGTGAAGAACTTACAAAGAAGCACAAACAAGTGGAATGACTAATTATATAGAGCAGGTTGTAGGGACTTTGTACAAGCTGGTGAACCTTTGGGACTTGGAGAAAATGTTGAGTATTTGAGACTTGTTACAGTTGAAGCAGAATGTAGATGGAGTCTCCATGGAACTGTGGGTGGAGTTGTGAAGGCTTAGGTGAACAGCTGAGCTGTTGACTGTCTAAAAAACTACAGCAGAGAAGGAGAAGTGAGGTTGCCACAGCCAACATCTTCATTGAGGAAGTTTAAGTTTAGGCAACAAAACTAAGAAGACATGGCGTACCAAGTGGTCACCCCCTCTCATATGATGGGATTGAAGGTAAAATAGTACTTTGTCTCTCTCCCTCTCTCTGTCTCTCTCTGCACACCCACACATTAAGTCAACATCACATTTAAGTAAGTGTTTACATAAATGCCAACATTTTCATTATTTTACAGGCACCTTGCATGTTATTCTCATTATTACAACAGGCTTTGCACTTAACATGTGTCACCTTGGTACATATTAACACAGTGATCGTTTGTATGTAGTCTACCTGCACTCATCTGTTTGTTCTGCCAGTTCCTGCTACGTACATGATAAACCTGGTATTTGACCAGTGTTATCTGTGCTAAAGTAATTACTCACTAATCTTTCTGCTTTAATCTCCAAACTGGGGGTAATTTACACATGAATTTTTGATAATGAATCCCAGACTGTGTCACAGTAACATAAGGCATCATTTTTGAGTGATTTTTTATGTTCTCGACAATAACCGCAGAGTGCAGAATGTTGTTTGCCACTCTCAGTATACATTTTAGTGCCTGTTTGATACTGGAATTATTACTCTGAATTGGCTTTAATTATTCTACTTGTCAATTATTTTTTCAAGACCAGTCATTTTGAGACACTGACAAAAACCTTTCTTTAACCCAGCTCAGTCTCAGAGTTTTTTTTATCCCTTAATACTCAGGTATATAAATGTCAAAACTGTTTTGTTTGAAAATATATCACAGTATTTGTTCAAATTTATACATGGTTTTGTCTCACACCTGCAGTCAAATAGACTTACCAGAATTATTTCCCTAAAGTGCCACAAGTAATTAGATATGACTTAAGATTATTATTGAAATATTTGCAGGCATTTGCATCTTACCTTGGCTTAAATATTTCTAAAGTTAATCCCTGCTAAAGTCCTAATTTATTTAGTGAAATGTCAGTAAATTGGTCAGAGTGACTTGGAGAAATAGTTGAGAAATGTAGCAGTTACTGTGTTCAAAACATCTCAGTGCCCTGAATTATTGAATATGCTTCATTCTTGGCCAAAAAAAAAAAAAAAGAAAAAAAGGAGTAAATATCTCATTAAACATGAAGATTTGTGCAAGTACTATTGCTATTGAACTGGGAGATTTGATTTTATAGTTAACTGTAGTATATTTTATTGGTTGATGATAAAAAAGTAAAAAGAATAATTACAACATTTTCATTAAATACTATGGTTTCCAATGAATGTGGTAAATATGCCAGGAAGGCGCAACAAATAAATAAGTGTCTGTCAGCTTTAATTTTTTTTCATCTTCTTCTCTCTCACAGCACAGGGAGCCAGTGTTTAAGACACCTATGACTTTCAGTCCTCGTTTGGTAGGAGAGCAGGCAAGACCATCCCCATCCAGAGTTGATGTGTGGAGGGAACAGCTAGGCTTAGATGGTAAGGAAAGGCTAAATAAACCTGTACATGTACTGTTATGTCCTTAAAAA
>NC_141776.1:20258065-20311182 GCF_051362555.1 Lingula anatina | reverse complement strand
GACATTCATAAAAAATGTGGAAACGCGCCCGGATCACTTCATTAAAGCCCCCAATTTCAGCTTTAAAGATTGCCAGAAAGCACACCTGAGAACAGGATTTGGAGAGGGGGGGGGTGGAGAGAGTTTTTGCTTTATTTCTTCCTTAATAATGATACAACCACTCTTCCAGTACTTTATCCTCACTACAAATGACCAAACACACCTACCTGACCCAATATTGAAGAAAAAAATTTTTCATCCCTACCTGGCCAAAATTGAAGAAAACTGCCATATCCGGACCTTACGAAAATCACTCAAAATCACCCAAAAATGACCCGCCAAAATTTTTCCAAAAAGTGATGAAAATCAATTTACCACACCTGACATTCATAAAAAATGTGGAAACGCGCCCGGATCACTTCATTAAAGCCCCCAATTTCAGCTTTAAAGATTGCCAGAAAGCACACCTGAGAACAGGATTTGGAGAGGGGGGGGTGGAGAGAGTTTTTGCTTTATTTCTTCCTTAATAATGATACAACCACTCTTCCAGTACTTTATCCTCACTACAAATGACCAAACACACCTACCTGACCCAATATTGAAGAAAAAAATTTTTCATCCCTACCTGGCCAAAATTGAAGAAAACTGCCATATCCGGACCTTACGAAAATCACTCAAAATCACCCAAAAATGACCCGTCAAAAATTTTTCCAAAAAGTGATGAAAATCAATTTACCACACCTGACATTCATAAAAAATGTGGAAACGCGCCCGGATCACTTCATTAAAGCCCCCAATTTCAGCTTTAAAGATTGCCAGAAAGCACACCTGAGAACAGGATTTGGAGAGGGGGGGGTGGAGAGAGTTTTTGCTTTATTTCTTCCTTAATAATGATACAACCACTCTTCCAGTACTTTATCCTCACTACAAATGACCAAACACACCTACCTGACCCAATATTGAAGAAAAAAATTTTTCATCCCTACCTGGCCAAAATTGAAGAAAACTGCCATATCCGGACCTTACGAAAATCACTCAAAATCACCCAAAAATGACCCGTCAAAAATTTTTCCAAAAAGTGATGAAAATCAATTTACCACACCTGACATTCATAAAAAATGTGGAAACGCGCCCGGATCACTTCATTAAAGCCCCCAATTTCAGCTTTAAAGATTGCCAGAAAGCACACCTGAGAACAGGATTTGGAGAGGGGGGGGGTGGAGAGAGTTTTTGCTTTATTTCTTCCTTAATAATGATACAACCACTCTTCCAGTACTTTATCCTCACTACAAATGACCAAACACACCTACCTGACCCAATATTGAAGAAAAAAATTTTTCATCCCTACCTGGCCAAAATTGAAGAAAACTGCCATATCCGGACCTTACGAAAATCACTCAAAATCACCCAAAAATGACCCGTCAAAAATTTTTCCAAAAAGTGATGAAAATCAATTTACCACACCTGACATTCATAAAAAATGTGGAAACGCGCCCGGATCACTTCATTAAAGCCCCCAATTTCAGCTTTAAAGATTGCCAGAAAGCACACCTGAGAACAGGATTTGGAGAGGGGGGGGTGGAGAGAGTTTTTGCTTTATTTCTTCCTTAATAATGATACAACCACTCTTCCAGTACTTTATCCTCACTACAAATGACCAAACACACCTACCTGACCCAATATTGAAGAAAAAAATTTTTCATCCCTACCTGGCCAAAATTGAAGAAAACTGCCATATCCGGACCTTACGAAAATCACTCAAAATCACCCAAAAATGACCCGTCAAAAATTTTTCCAAAAAGTGATGAAAATCAATTTACCACACCTGACATTCATAAAAAATGTGGAAACGCGCCCGGATCACTTCATTAAAGCCCCCAATTTCAGCTTTAAAGATTGCCAGAAAGCACACCTGAGAACAGGATTTGGAGAGGGGGGGGTGGAGAGAGTTTTTGCTTTATTTCTTCCTTAATAATGATACAACCACTCTTCCAGTACTTTATCCTCACTACAAATGACCAAACACACCTACCTGACCCAATATTGAAGAAAAAAATTTTTCATCCCTACCTGGCCAAAATTGAAGAAAACTGCCATATCCGGACCTTACGAAAATCACTCAAAATCACCCAAAAATGACCCGTCAAAAATTTTTCCAAAAAGTGATGAAAATCAATTTACCACACCTGACATTCATAAAAAATGTGGAAACGCGCCCGGATCACTTCATTAAAGCCCCCAATTTCAGCTTTAAAGATTGCCAGAAAGCACACCTGAGAACAGGATTTGGAGAGGGGGGGGTGGAGAGAGTTTTTGCTTTATTTCTTCCTTAATAATGATACAACCACTCTTCCAGTACTTTATCCTCACTACAAATGACCAAACACACCTACCTGACCCAATATTGAAGAAAAAAATTTTTCATCCCTACCTGGCCAAAATTGAAGAAAACTGCCATATCCGGACCTTACGAAAATCACTCAAAATCACCCAAAAATGACCCGTCAAAAATTTTTCCAAAAAGTGATGAAAATCAATTTACCACACCTGACATTCATAAAAAATGTGGAAACGCGCCCGGATCACTTCATTAAAGCCCCCAATTTCAGCTTTAAAGATTGCCAGAAAGCACACCTGAGAACAGGATTTGGAGAGGGGGGGGGTGGAGAGAGTTTTTGCTTTATTTCTTCCTTAATAATGATACAACCACTCTTCCAGTACTTTATCCTCACTACAAATGACCAAACACACCTACCTGACCCAATATTGAAGAAAAAAATTTTTCATCCCTACCTGGCCAAAATTGAAGAAAACTGCCATATCCGGACCTTACGAAAATCACTCAAAATCACCCAAAAATGACCCGTCAAAAATTTTTCCAAAAAGTGATGAAAATCAATTTACCACACCTGACATTCATAAAAAATGTGGAAACGCGCCCGGATCACTTCATTAAAGCCCCCAATTTCAGCTTTAAAGATTGCCAGAAAGCACACCTGAGAACAGGATTTGGAGAGGGGGGGGTGGAGAGAGTTTTTGCTTTATTTCTTCCTTAATAATGATACAACCACTCTTCCAGTACTTCATCCTCACTACAAATGACCAAACACACCTACCTGACCCAATATTGAAGAAAAAAATTTTTCATCCCTACCTGGCCAAAATTGAAGAAAACTGCCATATCCGGACCTTACGAAAATCACTCAAAATCACCCAAAAATGACCCGTCAAAAATTTTTCCAAAAAGTGATGAAAATCAATTTACCACACCTGACATTCATAAAAAATGTGGAAACGCGCCCGGATCACTTCATTAAAGCCCCCAATTTCAGCTTTAAAGATTGCCAGAAAGCACACCTGAGAACAGGATTTGGAGAGGGGGGGGTGGAGAGAGTTTTTGCTTTATTTCTTCCTTAATAATGATACAACCACTCTTCCAGTACTTTATCCTCACTACAAATGACCAAACACACCTACCTGACCCAATATTGAAGAAAAAAATTTTTCATCCCTACCTGGCCAAAATTGAAGAATACTGCCATATCCGGACCTTACGAAAATCACTCAAAATCACCCAAAAATGACCCGTCAAAAATTTTTCCAAAAAGTGATGAAAATCAATTTACCACACCTGACATTCATAAAAAATGTGGAAACGCGCCCGGATCACTTCATTAAAGCCCCCAATTTCAGCTTTAAAGATTGCCAGAAAGCACACCTGAGAACAGGATTTGGAGAGGGGGGGGTGGAGAGAGTTTTTGCTTTATTTCTTCCTTAATAATGATACAACCACTCTTCCAGTACTTTATCCTCACTACAAATGACCAAACACACCTACCTGACCCAATATTGAAGAAAAAAATTTTTCATCCCTACCTGGCCAAAATTGAAGAAAACTGCCATATCCGGACCTTACGAAAATCACTCAAAATCACCCAAAAATGACCCGTCAAAAATTTTTCCAAAAAGTGATGAAAATCAATTTACCACACCTGACATTCATAAAAAATGTGGAAACGCGCCCGGATCACTTCATTAAAGCCCCCAATTTCAGCTTTAAAGATTGCCAGAAAGCACACCTGAGAACAGGATTTGGAGAGGGGGGGGTGGAGAGAGTTTTTGCTTTATTTCTTCCTTAATAATGATACAACCACTCTTCCAGTACTTTATCCTCACTACAAATGACCAAACACACCTACCTGACCCAATATTGAAGAAAAAAATTTTTCATCCCTACCTGGCCAAAATTGAAGAAAACTGCCATATCCGGACCTTACGAAAATCACTCAAAATCACCCAAAAATGACCCGTCAAAAATTTTTCCAAAAAGTGATGAAAATCAATTTACCACACCTGACATTCATAAAAAATGTGGAAACGCGCCCGGATCACTTCATTAAAGCCCCCAATTTCAGCTTTAAAGATTGCCAGAAAGCACACCTGAGAACAGGATTTGGAGAGGGGGGGGTGGAGAGAGTTTTTGCTTTATTTCTTCCTTAATAATGATACAACCACTCTTCCAGTACTTTATCCTCACTACAAATGACCAAACACACCTACCTGACCCAATATTGAAGAAAAAAATTTTTCATCCCTACCTGGCCAAAATTGAAGAAAACTGCCATATCCGGACCTTACGAAAATCACTCAAAATCACCCAAAAATGACCCGTCAAAAATTTTTCCAAAAAGTGATGAAAATCAATTTACCACACCTGACATTCATAAAAAATGTGGAAACGCGCCCGGATCACTTCATTAAAGCCCCCAATTTCAGCTTTAAAGATTGCCAGAAAGCACACCTGAGAACAGGATTTGGAGAGGGGGGGGGTGGAGAGAGTTTTTGCTTTATTTCTTCCTTAATAATGATACAACCACTCTTCCAGTACTTTATCCTCACTACAAATGACCAAACACACCTACCTGACCCAATATTGAAGAAAAAAATTTTTCATCCCTACCTGGCCAAAATTGAAGAAAACTGCCATATCCGGACCTTACGAAAATCACTCAAAATCACCCAAAAATGACCCGTCAAAAATTTTTCCAAAAAGTGATGAAAATCAATTTACCACACCTGACATTCATAAAAAATGTGGAAACGCGCCCGGATCACTTCATTAAAGCCCCCAATTTCAGCTTTAAAGATTGCCAGAAAGCACACCTGAGAACAGGATTTGGAGAGGGGGGGGTGGAGAGAGTTTTTGCTTTATTTCTTCCTTAATAATGATACAACCACTCTTCCAGTACTTTATCCTCACTACAAATGACCAAACACACCTACCTGACCCAATATTGAAGAAAAAAATTTTTCATCCCTACCTGGCCAAAATTGAAGAAAACTGCCATATCCGGACCTTACGAAAATCACTCAAAATCACCCAAAAATGACCCGTCAAAAATTTTTCCAAAAAGTGATGAAAATCAATTTACCACACCTGACATTCATAAAAAATGTGGAAACGCGCCCGGATCACTTCATTAAAGCCCCCAATTTCAGCTTTAAAGATTGCCAGAAAGCACACCTGAGAACAGGATTTGGAGAGGGGGGGGTGGAGAGAGTTTTTGCTTTATTTCTTCCTTAATAATGATACAACCACTCTTCCAGTACTTTATCCTCACTACAAATGACCAAACACACCTACCTGACCCAATATTGAAGAAAAAAATTTTTCATCCCTACCTGGCCAAAATTGAAGAAAACTGCCATATCCGGACCTTACGAAAATCACTCAAAATCACCCAAAAATGACCCGTCAAAAATTTTTCCAAAAAGTGATGAAAATCAATTTACCACACCTGACATTCATAAAAAATGTGGAAACGCGCCCGGATCACTTCATTAAAGCCCCCAATTTCAGCTTTAAAGATTGCCAGAAAGCACACCTGAGAACAGGATTTGGAGAGGGGGGGGGTGGAGAGAGTTTTTGCTTTATTTCTTCCTTAATAATGATACAACCACTCTTCCAGTACTTTATCCTCACTACAAATGACCAAACACACCTACCTGACCCAATATTGAAGAAAAAAATTTTTCATCCCTACCTGGCCAAAATTGAAGAAAACTGCCATATCCGGACCTTACGAAAATCACTCAAAATCACCCAAAAATGACCCGTCAAAAATTTTTCCAAAAAGTGATGAAAATCAATTTACCACACCTGACATTCATAAAAAATGTGGAAACGCGCCCGGATCACTTCATCAAAGCCCCCAATTTTAGCTTTAAAGATTGCCAGAAAGCACACCTGAGAACAGGATTTGGAGAGGGGGAGGGTGGAGAGAGTTTTTGCTTTATTTCTTCCTTAATAATGATACAACCACTCTTCCAGTACTTTATCCTCACTACAAATGACCAAACACACCTACCTGACCCAATATTGAAGAAAAAAATTTTTCATCCCTACCTGGCCAAAATTGAAGAAAACTGCCATATCCGGACCTTACGAAAATCACTCAAAATCACCCAAAAATGACCCGTCAAAAATTTTTCCAAAAAGTGATGAAAATCAATTTACCACACCTGACATTCATAAAAAATGTGGAAACGTGCCCGGATCACTTCATCAAAGCCCCCAATTTCAGCTTTAAAGATTGCCAGAAAGCACACCTGAGAACAGGATTTGGAGAGGGGGGGGTGGAGAGAGTTTTTGCTTTATTTCTTCCTTAATAATGATACAACCACTCTTCCAGTACTTTATCCTCACTACAAATGACCAAACACACCTACCTGACCCAATATTGAAGAAAAAAATTTTTCATCCCTACCTGGCCAAAATTGAAGAAAACTGCCATATCCGGACCTTACGAAAATCACTCAAAATCACCCAAAAATGACCCGTCAAAAATTTTTCCAAAAAGTGATGAAAATCAATTTACCACACCTGACATTCATAAAAAATGTGGAAACGCGCCCGGATCACTTCATTAAAGCCCCCAATTTCAGCTTTAAAGATTGCCAGAAAGCACACCTGAGAACAGGATTTGGAGAGGGGGGGGTGGAGAGAGTTTTTGCTTTATTTCTTCCTTAATAATGATACAACCACTCTTCCAGTACTTTATCCTCACTACAAATGACCAAACACACCTACCTGACCCAATATTGAAGAAAAAAATTTTTCATCCCTACCTGGCCAAAATTGAAGAAAACTGCCATATCCGGACCTTACGAAAATCACTCAAAATCACCCAAAAATGACCCGTCAAAAATTTTTCCAAAAAGTGATGAAAATCAATTTACCACACCTGACATTCATAAAAAATGTGGAAACGCGCCCGGATCACTTCATTAAAGCCCCCAATTTCAGCTTTAAAGATTGCCAGAAAGCACACCTGAGAACAGGATTTGGAGAGGGGGGGGGTGGAGAGAGTTTTTGCTTTATTTCTTCCTTAATAATGATACAACCACTCTTCCAGTACTTTATCCTCACTACAAATGACCAAACACACCTACCTGACCCAATATTGAAGAAAAAAATTTTTCATCCCTACCTGGCCAAAATTGAAGAAAACTGCCATATCCGGACCTTACGAAAATCACTCAAAATCACCCAAAAATGACCCGTCAAAAATTTTTCCAAAAAGTGATGAAAATCAATTTACCACACCTGACATTCATAAAAAATGTGGAAACGCGCCCGGATCACTTCATTAAAGCCCCCAATTTCAGCTTTAAAGATTGCCAGAAAGCACACCTGAGAACAGGATTTGGAGAGGGGGGGGGTGGAGAGAGTTTTTGCTTTATTTCTTCCTTAATAATGATACAACCACTCTTCCAGTACTTTATCCTCACTACAAATGACCAAACACACCTACCTGACCCAATATTGAAGAAAAAAATTTTTCATCCCTACCTGGCCAAAATTGAAGAAAACTGCCATATCCGGACCTTACGAAAATCACTCAAAATCACCCAAAAATGACCCGTCAAAAATTTTTCCAAAAAGTGATGAAAATCAATTTACCACACCTGACATTCATAAAAAATGTGGAAACGCGCCCGGATCACTTCATTAAAGCCCCCAATTTCAGCTTTAAAGATTGCCAGAAAGCACACCTGAGAACAGGATTTGGAGAGGGGGGGGGTGGAGAGAGTTTTTGCTTTATTTCTTCCTTAATAATGATACAACCACTCTTCCAGTACTTTATCCTCACTACAAATGACCAAACACACCTACCTGACCCAATATTGAAGAAAAAAATTTTTCATCCCTACCTGGCCAAAATTGAAGAAAACTGCCATATCCGGACCTTACGAAAATCACTCAAAATCACCCAAAAATGACCCGTCAAAAATTTTTCCAAAAAGTGATGAAAATCAATTTACCACACCTGACATTCATAAAAAATGTGGAAACGCGCCCGGATCACTTCATTAAAGCCCCCAATTTCAGCTTTAAAGATTGCCAGAAAGCACACCTGAGAACAGGATTTGGAGAGGGGGGGGGTGGAGAGAGTTTTTGCTTTATTTCTTCCTTAATAATGATACAACCACTCTTCCAGTACTTTATCCTCACTACAAATGACCAAACACACCTACCTGACCCAATATTGAAGAAAAAAATTTTTCATCCCTACCTGGCCAAAATTGAAGAAAACTGCCATATCCGGACCTTACGAAAATCACTCAAAATCACCCAAAAATGACCCGTCAAAAATTTTTCCAAAAAGTGATGAAAATCAATTTACCACACCTGACATTCATAAAAAATGTGGAAACGCGCCCGGATCACTTCATTAAAGCCCCCAATTTCAGCTTTAAAGATTGCCAGAAAGCACACCTGAGAACAGGATTTGGAGAGGGGGGGGGTGGAGAGAGTTTTTGCTTTATTTCTTCCTTAATAATGATACAACCACTCTTCCAGTACTTTATCCTCACTACAAATGACCAAACACACCTACCTGACCCAATATTGAAGAAAAAAATTTTTCATCCCTACCTGGCCAAAATTGAAGAAAACTGCCATATCCGGACCTTACGAAAATCACTCAAAATCACCCAAAAATGACCCGTCAAAAATTTTTCCAAAAAGTGATGAAAATCAATTTACCACACCTGACATTCATAAAAAATGTGGAAACGCGCCCGGATCACTTCATTAAAGCCCCCAATTTCAGCTTTAAAGATTGCCAGAAAGCACACCTGAGAACAGGATTTGGAGAGGGGGGGGGGTGGAGAGAGTTTTTGCTTTATTTCTTCCTTAATAATGATACAACCACTCTTCCAGTACTTTATCCTCACTACAAATGACCAAACACACCTACCTGACCCAATATTGAAGAAAAAAATTTTTCATCCCTACCTGGCCAAAATTGAAGAAAACTGCCATATCCGGACCTTACGAAAATCACTCAAAATCACCCAAAAATGACCCGTCAAAAATTTTTCCAAAAAGTGATGAAAATCAATTTACCACACCTGACATTCATAAAAAATGTGGAAACGCGCCCGGATCACTTCATTAAAGCCCCCAATTTCAGCTTTAAAGATTGCCAGAAAGCACACCTGAGAACAGGATTTGGAGAGGGGGGGGGTGGAGAGAGTTTTTGCTTTATTTCTTCCTTAATAATGATACAACCACTCTTCCAGTACTTTATCCTCACTACAAATGACCAAACACACCTACCTGACCCAATATTGAAGAAAAAAATTTTTCATCCCTACCTGGCCAAAATTGAAGAAAACTGCCATATCCGGACCTTACGAAAATCACTCAAAATCACCCAAAAATGACCCGTCAAAAATTTTTCCAAAAAGTGATGAAAATCAATTTACCACACCTGACATTCATAAAAAATGTGGAAACGCGCCCGGATCACTTCATTAAAGCCCCCAATTTCAGCTTTAAAGATTGCCAGAAAGCACACCTGAGAACAGGATTTGGAGAGGGGGGGGTGGAGAGAGTTTTTGCTTTATTTCTTCCTTAATAATGATACAACCACTCTTCCAGTACTTTATCCTCACTACAAATGACCAAACACACCTACCTGACCCAATATTGAAGAAAAAAATTTTTCATCCCTACCTGGCCAAAATTGAAGAAAACTGCCATATCCGGACCTTACGAAAATCACTCAAAATCACCCAAAAATGACCCGTCAAAAATTTTTCCAAAAAGTGATGAAAATCAATTTACCACACCTGACATTCATAAAAAATGTGGAAACGCGCCCGGATCACTTCATTAAAGCCCCCAATTTCAGCTTTAAAGATTGCCAGAAAGCACACCTGAGAACAGGATTTGGAGAGGGGGGGGTGGAGAGAGTTTTTGCTTTATTTCTTCCTTAATAATGATACAACCACTCTTCCAGTACTTTATCCTCACTACAAATGACCAAACACACCTACCTGACCCAATATTGAAGAAAAAAATTTTTCATCCCTACCTGGCCAAAATTGAAGAAAACTGCCATATCCGGACCTTACGAAAATCACTCAAAATCACCCAAAAATGACCCGTCAAAAATTTTTCCAAAAAGTGATGAAAATCAATTTACCACACCTGACATTCATAAAAAATGTGGAAACGCGCCCGGATCACTTCATTAAAGCCCCCAATTTCAGCTTTAAAGATTGCCAGAAAGCACACCTGAGAACAGGATTTGGAGAGGGGGGGGGTGGAGAGAGTTTTTGCTTTATTTCTTCCTTAATAATGATACAACCACTCTTCCAGTACTTTATCCTCACTACAAATGACCAAACACACCTACCTGACCCAATATTGAAGAAAAAAATTTTTCATCCCTACCTGGCCAAAATTGAAGAAAACTGCCATATCCGGACCTTACGAAAATCACTCAAAATCACCCAAAAATGACCCGTCAAAAATTTTTCCAAAAAGTGATGAAAATCAATTTACCACACCTGACATTCATAAAAAATGTGGAAACGCGCCCGGATCACTTCATTAAAGCCCCCAATTTCAGCTTTAAAGATTGCCAGAAAGCACACCTGAGAACAGGATTTGGAGAGGGGGGGGTGGAGAGAGTTTTTGCTTTATTTCTTCCTTAATAATGATACAACCACTCTTCCAGTACTTTATCCTCACTACAAATGACCAAACACACCTACCTGACCCAATATTGAAGAAAAAAATTTTTCATCCCTACCTGGCCAAAATTGAAGAAAACTGCCATATCCGGACCTTACGAAAATCACTCAAAATCACCCAAAAATGACCCGTCAAAAATTTTTCCAAAAAGTGATGAAAATCAATTTACCACACCTGACATTCATAAAAAATGTGGAAACGCGCCCGGATCACTTCATTAAAGCCCCCAATTTCAGCTTTAAAGATTGCCAGAAAGCACACCTGAGAACAGGATTTGGAGAGGGGGGGGGTGGAGAGAGTTTTTGCTTTATTTCTTCCTTAATAATGATACAACCACTCTTCCAGTACTTTATCCTCACTACAAATGACCAAACACACCTACCTGACCCAATATTGAAGAAAAAAATTTTTCATCCCTACCTGGCCAAAATTGAAGAAAACTGCCATATCCGGACCTTACGAAAATCACTCAAAATCACCCAAAAATGACCCGTCAAAAATTTTTCCAAAAAGTGATGAAAATCAATTTACCACACCTGACATTCATAAAAAATGTGGAAACGCGCCCGGATCACTTCATTAAAGCCCCCAATTTCAGCTTTAAAGATTGCCAGAAAGCACACCTGAGAACAGGATTTGGAGAGGGGGGGGGTGGAGAGAGTTTTTGCTTTATTTCTTCCTTAATAATGATACAACCACTCTTCCAGTACTTTATCCTCACTACAAATGACCAAACACACCTACCTGACCCAATATTGAAGAAAAAAATTTTTCATCCCTACCTGGCCAAAATTGAAGAAAACTGCCATATATCCGGACCTTACGAAAATCACTCAAAATCACCCAAAAATGACCCGTCAAAAATTTTTCCAAAAAGTGATGAAATCAATTTACCACACCTGACATTCATAAAAAATGTGGGAAACGCGCCCGGATCACTTCATTAAAGCCCCCAATTTCAGCTTTAAAGATTGCCAGAAAGCACACCTGAGAACAGGATTTGGAGAGGGGGGGGTGGAGAGAGTTTTTGCTTTATTTCTTCCTTAATAATGATACAACCACTCTTCAGTACTTTATCCTCACTACAAATGACCAAACACACCTACCTGACCCAATATTGAAGAAAAAAATTTTTCATCCCTACCTGGCCAAAATTGAAGAAAACTGCCATATCCGGACCTTACGAAAATCACTCAAAATCACCCAAAAATGACCCGTCAAAAATTTTTCCAAAAAGTGATGAAAAATCAATTTACCACACCTGACATTCATAAAAAATGTGGAAACGCGCCCGGATCACTTCATTAAAGCCCCCAATTTCAGCTTTAAAGATTGCCAGAAAGCACACCTGAGAACAGGATTTGGAGAGGGGGGGTGGAGAGAGTTTTTGCTTTATTTCTTCCTTAATAATGATACAACCACTCTTCCAGTACTTTATCCTCACTACAAATGACCAAACACACCTACCTGACCCAATATTGAAGAAAAAAATTTTTCATCCCTACCTGGCCAAAATTGAAGAAAAACTGCCATATCCGGACCTTACGAAAATCACTCAAAATCACCCAAAAATGACCCGTCAAAAATTTTTCCAAAAGTGATGAAAATCAATTTACCACACCTGACATTCATAAAAAATGTGGAAACGCGCCCGGATCACTTCATTAAAGCCCCCAATTTCAGCTTTAAAGATTGCCAGAAAGCACACCTGAGAACAGGATTTGGAGAGGGGGGGGTGGAGAGAGTTTTTGCTTTATTTCTTCCTTAATAATGATACAACCACTCTTCCAGTACTTTATCCTCACTACAAATGACCAAACACACCTACCTGACCCAATATTGAGAAAAAAATTTTTCATCCCTACCTGGCCAAAATTGAAGAAAACTGCCATATCCGGACCTTACGAAAATCACTCAAAATCACCCAAAAATGACCCGTCAAAAATTTTTCCAAAAAGTGATGAAAATCAATTTACCACACCTGACATTCATAAAAAATGTGGAAACGCGCCCGGATCACTTCATTAAAGCCCCCAATTTCAGCTTTAAAGATTGCCAGAAAGCACACCTGAGAACAGGATTTGGAGAGGGGGGGGTGGAGAGAGTTTTTGCTTTATTTCTTCCTTAATAATGATACAACCACTCTTCCAGTACTTTATCCTCACTACAAATGACCAAACACACCTACCTGACCCAATATTGAAGAAAAAAATTTTTCATCCCTACCTGGCCAAAATTGAAGAAAACTGCCATATCCGGACCTTACGAAAATCACTCAAAATCACCCAAAAATGACCCGTCAAAAATTTTTCCAAAAAGTGATGAAAATCAATTTACCACACCTGACATTCATAAAAAATGTGGAAACGCGCCCGGATCACTTCATTAAAGCCCCCAATTTCAGCTTTAAAGATTGCCAGAAAGCACACCTGAGAACAGGATTTGGAGAGGGGGGGGGTGGAGAGAGTTTTTGCTTTATTTCTTCCTTAATAATGATACAACCACTCTTCCAGTACTTTATTCTCACTACAAATGACCAAACACACCTACCTGACCCAATATTGAAGAAAAAAATTTTTCATCCCTACCTGGCCAAAATTGAAGAAAACTGCCATATCCGGACCTTACGAAAATCACTCAAAATCACCCAAAAATGACCCGTCAAAAATTTTTCCAAAAAGTGATGAAAATCAATTTACCACACCTGACATTCATAAAAAATGTGGAAACGCGCCCGGATCACTTCATTAAAGCCCCCAATTTCAGCTTTAAAGATTGCCAGAAAGCACACCTGAGAACAGGATTTGGAGAGGGGGGGGTGGAGAGAGTTTTTGCTTTATTTCTTCCTTAATAATGATACAACCACTCTTCCAGTACTTTATCCTCACTACAAATGACCAAACACACCTACCTGACCCAATATTGAAGAAAAAAATTTTTCATCCCTACCTGGCCAAAATTGAAGAAAACTGCCATATCCGGACCTTACGAAAATCACTCAAAATCACCCAAAAATGACCCGTCAAAAATTTTTCCAAAAAGTGATGAAAATCAATTTACCACACCTGACATTCATAAAAAATGTGGAAACGCGCCCGGATCACTTCATTAAAGCCCCCAATTTCAGCTTTAAAGATTGCCAGAAAGCACACCTGAGAACAGGATTTGGAGAGGGGGGGGTGGAGAGAGTTTTTGCTTTATTTCTTCCTTAATAATGATACAACCACTCTTCCAGTACTTTATCCTCACTACAAATGACCAAACACACCTACCTGACCCAATATTGAAGAAAAAAATTTTTCATCCCTACCTGGCCAAAATTGAAGAAAACTGCCATATCCGGACCTTACGAAAATCACTCAAAATCACCCAAAAATGACCCGTCAAAAATTTTTCCAAAAAGTGATGAAAATCAATTTACCACACCTGACATTCATAAAAAATGTGGAAACGCGCCCGGATCACTTCATTAAAGCCCCCAATTTCAGCTTTAAAGATTGCCAGAAAGCACACCTGAGAACAGGATTTGGAGAGGGGGGGGGTGGAGAGAGTTTTTGCTTTATTTCTTTCTTAATAATGATACAACCACTCTTCCAGTACTTTATCCTCACTACAAATGACCAAACACACCTACCTGACCCAATATTGAAGAAAAAAATTTTTCATCCCTACCTGGCCAAAATTGAAGAAAACTGCCATATCCGGACCTTACGAAAATCACTCAAAATCACCCAAAAATGACCCGTCAAAAATTTTTCCAAAAAGTGATGAAAATCAATTTACCACACCTGACATTCATAAAAAATGTGGAAACGCGCCCGGATCACTTCATTAAAGCCCCCAATTTCAGCTTTAAAGATTGCCAGAAAGCACACCTGAGAACAGGATTTGGAGAGGGGGGGGGTGGAGAGAGTTTTTGCTTTATTTCTTCCTTAATAATGATACAACCACTCTTCCAGTACTTTATCCTCACTACAAATGACCAAACACACCTACCTGACCCAATATTGAAGAAAAAAATTTTTCATCCCTACCTGGCCAAAATTGAAGAAAACTGCCATATCCGGACCTTACGAAAATCACTCAAAATCACCCAAAAATGACCCGTCAAAACTTTTTCCAAAAAGTGATGAAAATCAATTTACCACACCTGACATTCATAAAAAATGTGGAAACGCGCCCGGATCACTTCATTAAAGCCCCCAATTTCAGCTTTAAAGATTGCCAGAAAGCACACCTGAGAACAGGATTTGGAGAGGGGGGGGTGGAGAGAGTTTTTGCTTTATTTCTTCCTTAATAATGATACAACCACTCTTCCAGTACTTTATCCTCACTACAAATGACCAAACACACCTACCTGACCCAATATTGAAGAAAAAAATTTTTCATCCCTACCTGGCCAAAATTGAAGAAAACTACCATATCCGGACCTTACAAAAATCACTCAAAATCACCCAAAAATGACCCGTCAAAAATTTTTCCAAAAAGTGATGAAAATCAATTTACCACACCTGACATTCATAAAAAATGTGGAAACGCGCCCGGATCACTTCATTAAAGCCCCCAATTTCAGCTTTAAAGATTGCCAGAAAGCACACCTGAGAACAGGATTTGGAGAGGGGGGGGTGGAGAGAGTTTTTGCTTTATTTCTTCCTTAATAATGATACAACCACTCTTCCAGTACTTTATCCTCACTACAAATGACCAAACACACCTACCTGACCCAATATTGAAGAAAAAAATTTTTCATCCCTACCTGGCCAAAATTGAAGAAAACTGCCATATCCGGACCTTACGAAAATCACTCAAAATCACCCAAAAATGACCCGTCAAAAATTTTTCCAAAAAGTGATGAAAATCAATTTACCACACTTGACATTCATAAAAAATGTGGAAACGCGCCCGGATCACTTCATTAAAGCCCCCAATTTCAGCTTTAAAGATTGCCAGAAAGCACACCTGAGAACAGGATTTGGAGAGGGGGGGGTGGAGAGAGTTTTTGCTTTATTTCTTCCTTAATAATGATACAACCACTCTTCCAGTACTTTATCCTCACTACAAATGACCAAACACACCTACCTGACCCAATATTGAAGAAAAAAATTTTTCATCCCTACCTGGCCAAAATTGAAGAAAACTGCCATATCCGGACCTTACGAAAATCACTCAAAATCACCCAAAAATGACCCGTCAAAAATTTTTCCAAAAAGTGATGAAAATCAATTTACCACACCTGACATTCATAAAAAATGTGGAAACGCGCCCGGATCACTTCATTAAAGCCCCCAATTTCAGCTTTAAAGATTGCCAGAAAGCACACCTGAGAACAGGATTTGGAGAGGGGGGGGTGGAGAGAGTTTTTGCTTTATTTCTTCCTTAATAATGATACAACCACTCTTCCAGTACTTTATCCTCACTACAAATGACCAAACACACCTACCTGACCCAATATTGAAGAAAAAAATTTTTCATCCCTACCTGGCCAAAATTGAAGAAAACTGCCATATCCGGACCTTACGAAAATCACTCAAAATCACCCAAAAATGACCCGTCAAAAATTTTTCCAAAAAGTGATGAAAATCAATTTACCACACCTGACATTCATAAAAAATGTGGAAACGCGCCCGGATCACTTCATTAAAGCCCCCAATTTCAGCTTTAAAGATTGCCAGAAAGCACACCTGAGAACAGGATTTGGAGAGGGGGGGGTGGAGAGAGTTTTTGCTTTATTTCTTCCTTAATAATGATACAACCACTCTTCCAGTACTTTATCCTCACTACAAATGACCAAACACACCTACCTGACCCAATATTGAAGAAAAAAATTTTTCATCCCTACCTGACCATCCGGACCTTACGAAAATCACTCAAAATCACCCAAAAATGACCCGTCAAAAATTTTTCCAAAAAGTGATGAAAATCAATTTACCACACCTGACATTCATAAAAAATGTGGAAACGCGCCCGGGTCACTTCATTAAAGCCCCCAATTTCAGCTTTAAAGATTGCCAGAAAGCACACCTGAGAACAGGATTTGGAGAGGGGGGGGTGGAGAGAGTTTTTGCTCTATTTCTTCCTTAATAATGATACAACCACTCTTCCAGTACTTTATCCTCACTACAAATGACCAAACACACCTACCTGACACAATATTGAAGAAAAAAATTTTTCATCCCTACCTGGCCAAAATTGAAGAAAACTGCCATATCCGGACCTTACGAAAATCACTCAAAATCACCCAAAAATGACCCGTCAAAAATTTTTCCAAAAAGTGATGAAAATCAATTTACCACACCTGACATTCATAAAAAATGTGGAAACGCGCCCGGGTCACTTCATTAAAGCCCCCAATTTCAGCTTTAAAGATTGCCAGAAAGCACACCTGAGAACAGGATTTGGAGAGGGGGGGGTGGAGAGAGTTTTTGCTCTATTTCTTCCTTAATAATGATACAACCACTCTTCCAGTACTTTATCCTCACTACAAATGACCAAACACACCTACCTGACACAATATTGAAGAAAAAAATTTTTCATCCCTACCTGGCCAAAATTGAAGAAAACTGCCATATCCGGACCTTACGAAAATCACTCAAAATCACCCAAAAATGACCCGTCAAAAATTTTTCCAAAAAGTGATGAAAATCAATTTACCACACCTGACATTCATAAAAAATGTGGAAACGCGCCCAGGTCACTTCATTAAAGCCCCCAATTTCAGCTTTAAAGATTGCCAGAAAGCACACCTGAGAACAGGATTTGGAGAGGGGGGGGGGGTGGAGAGAGTTTTTGCTCTATTTCTTCCTTAATAATGATACAACCACTCTTCCAGTACTTTATCCTCACTACAAATGACCAAACACACCTACCTGACACAATATTGAAGAAAAAAATTTTTCATCCCTACCTGGCCAAAATTGAAAAAACTGCCATATCCGGACCTTACGAAAATCACTCAAAATCACCCAAAAATGACCCGTCAAAAATTTTTCCAAAAACTGATGAAAATCAATTTACCACACCTGACATTCATAAAAAATGTGGAAACGCGCCCGGGTCACTTCATTAAAGCCCCCAATTTCAGCTTTAAAGATTGCCAGAAAGCACACCTGAGAACAGGATTTGGAGAGGGGGGGGGTGGAGAGAGTTTTTGCTCTATTTCTTCCTTAATAATGATACAACCACTCTTCCAGTACTTTATCCTCACTACAAATGACCAAACACACCTACCTGACACAATATTGAAGAAAAAAATTTTTCATCCCTACCTGGCCAAAATTGAAGAAAACTGCCATATCCCGACCTTACGAAAATCACTCAAAATCGCCCAAAAATGACCCGTCAAAAATTTTTCCAAAAAGTGATGAAAATCAATTTACCACACCTGACATTCATAAAAAATGTGGAAACGCGCCCGGGTCACTTCATTAAAGCCCCCAATTTCAGCTTTAAAGATTGCCAGAAAGCACACCTGAGAACAGGATTTGGAGAGGGGGGGGGGGGTGGAGAGAGTTTTTGCTCTATTTCTTCCTTAATAATGATACAACCACTCTTCCAGTACTTTATCCTCACTACAAATGACCAAACACACCTACCTGACACAATATTGAAGAAAAAAATTTTTCATCCCTACCTGGCCAAAATTGAAGAAAACTGCCATATCCGGACCTTACGAAAATCACTCAAAATCGCCCAAAAATGACCCGTCAAAAATTTTTCCAAAAAGTGATGAAAATCAATTTACCACACCTGACATTCATAAAAAATGTGGAAACGCGCCCGGGTCACTTCATTAAAGCCCCCAATTTCAGCTTTAAAGATTGCCAGAAAGCACACCTGAGAACAGGATTTGGAGAGGGGGGGGGGGGTGGAGAGAGTTTTTGCTCTATTTCTTCCTTAATAATGATACAACCACTCTTCCAGTACTTTATCCTCACTACAAATGACCAAACACACCTACCTGACACAATATTGAAGAAAAAAATTTTTCATCCCTACCTGGCCAAAATTGAAGAAAACTGCCATATCCGGACCTTACGAAAATCACTCAAAATCACCCAAAAATGACCCGTCAAAAATTTTTCCAAAAAGTGATGAAAATCAATTTACCACACCTGACATTCATAAAAAATGTGGAAACGCGCCCGGGTCACTTCATTAAAGCCCCCAATTTCAGCTTTAAAGATTGCCAGAAAGCACACCTGAGAACAGGATTTGGAGAGGGGGGGGGGGTGGAGAGAGTTTTTGCTCTATTTCTTCCTTAATAATGATACAACCACTCTTCCAGTACTTTATCCTCACTACAAATGACCAAACACACCTACCTGACACAATATTGAAGAAAAAAATTTTTCATCCCTACCTGGCCAAAATTGAAGAAAACTGCCATATCCGGACCTTACGAAAATCACTCAAAATCACCCAAAAATGACCCGTCAAAAATTTTTCCAAAAAGTGATGAAAATCAATTTACCACACCTGACATTCATAAAAAATGTGGAAACGCGCCCGGGTCACTTCATTAAAGCCCCCAATTTCAGCTTTAAAGATTGCCAGAAAGCACACCTGAGAACAGGATTTGGAGAGGGGGGGGTGGAGAGAGTTTTTGCTCTATTTCTTCCTTAATAATGATACAACCACTCTTCCAGTACTTTATCCTCACTACAAATGACCAAACACACCTACCTGACACAATATTGAAGAAAAAAATTTTTCATCCCTACCTGGCCAAAATTGAAGAAAACTGCCATATCCGGACCTTACGAAAATCACTCAAAATCACCCAAAAATGACCCGTCAAAAATTTTTCCAAAAAGTGATGAAAATCAATTTACCACACCTGACATTCATAAAAAATGTGGAAACGCGCCCGGGTCACTTCATTAAAGCCCCCAATTTCAGCTTTAAAGATTGCCAGAAAGCACACCTGAGAACAGGATTTGGAGAGGGGGGGGGTGGAGAGAGTTTTTGCTCTATTTCTTCCTTAATAATGATACAACCACTCTTCCAGTACTTTATCCTCACTACAAATGACCAAACACACCTACCTGACACAATATTGAAGAAAAAAATTTTTCATCCCTACCTGGCCAAAATTGAAGAAAACTGCCATATCCGGACCTTACGAAAATCACTCAAAATCACCCAAAAATGACCCGTCAAAAATTTTTCCAAAAAGTGATGAAAATCAATTTACCACACCTGACATTCATAAAAAATGTGGAAACGCGCCCGGGTCACTTCATTAAAGCCCCCAATTTTAGCTTTAAAGATTGCCAGAAAGCACACCTGAGAACAGGATTTGGAGAGGGGGGGGTGGAGAGAGTTTTTGCTCTATTTCTTCCTTAATAATGATACAACCACTCTTCCAGTACTTTATCCTCACTACAAATGACCAAACACACCTACCTGACACAATATTGAAGAAAAAAATTTTTCATCCCTACCTGGCCAAAATTGAAGAAAACTGCCATATCCGGACCTTACGAAAATCACTCAAAATCACCCAAAAATGACCCGTCAAAAATTTTTCCAAAAAGTGATGAAAATCAATTTACCACACCTGACATTCATAAAAAATGTGGAAACGCGCCCGGGTCACTTCATTAAAGCCCCCAATTTCAGCTTTAAAGATTGCCAGAAAGCACACTTGAGAACAGGATTTGGAGAGGGGGGGGGGTGGAGAGAGTTTTTGCTCTATTTCTTCCTTAATAATGATACAACCACTCTTCCAGTACTTTATCCTCACTACAAATGACCAAACACACCTACCTGACACAATATTGAAGAAAAAAATTTTTCATCCCTACCTGGCCAAAATTGAAGAAAACTGCCATATCCGGACCTTACGAAAATCACTCAAAATCACCCAAAAATGACCCGTCAAAAATTTTTCCAAAAAGTGATGAAAATCAATTTACCACACCTGACATTCATAAAAAATGTGGAAACGCGCCCGGGTCACTTCATTAAAGCCCCCAATTTCAGCTTTAAAGATTGCCAGAAAGCACACCTGAGAACAGGATTTGGAGAGGGGGGGGTGGAGAGAGTTTTTGCTCTATTTCTTCCTTAATAATGATACAACCACTCTTCCAGTACTTTATCCTCACTACAAATGACCAAACACACCTACCTGACACAATATTGAAGAAAAAAATTTTTCATCCCTACCTGGCCAAAATTGAAGAAAACTGCCATATCCGGACCTTACGAAAATCACTCAAAATCACCCAAAAATGACCCGTCAAAAATTTTTCCAAAAAGTGATGAAAATCAATTTACCACACCTGACATTACTAAAAAATGTGGAAACGCGCCCGGGTCACTTCATTAAAGCCCCCAATTTCAGCTTTAAAGATTGCCAGAAAGCACACCTGAGAACAGGATTTGGAGAGGGGGGGGGGGTGGAGAGAGTTTTTGCTCTATTTCTTCCTTAATAATGATACAACCACTCTTCCAGTACTTTATCCTCACTACAAATGACCAAACACACCTACCTGACACAATATTGAAGAAAAAAATTTTTCATCCCTACCTGGCCAAAATTGAAGAAAACTGCCATATCCGGACCTTACGAAAATCACTCAAAATCACCCAAAAATGACCCGTCAAAAATTTTTCCAAAAAGTGATGAAAATCAATTTACCACACCTGACATTCATAAAAAATGTGGAAACGCGCCTGGGTCACTTCATTAAAGCCCCCAATTTCAGCTTTAAAGATTGCCAGAAAGCACACCTGAGAACAGGATTTGGAGAGGGGGGGGGGTGGAGAGAGTTTTTGCTCTATTTCTTCCTTAATAATGATACAACCACTCTTCCAGTACTTTATCCTCACTACAAATGACCAAACACACCTACCTGACACAATATTGAAGAAAAAAATTTTTCATCCCTACCTGGCCAAAATTGAAGAAAACTGCCATATCCGGACCTTACGAAAATCACTCAAAATCACCCAAAAATGACCCGTCAAAAATTTTTCCAAAAAGTGATGAAAATCAATTTACCACACCTGACATTCATAAAAAATGTGGAAACGCGCCCGGGTCACTTCATTAAAGCCCCCAATTTCAGCTTTAAAGATTGCCAGAAAGCACACCTGAGAACAGGATTTGGAGAGGGGGGGTGGAGAGAGTTTTTGCTCTATTTCTTCCTTAATAATGATACAACCACTCTTCCAGTACTTTATCCTCACTACAAATGACCAAACACACCTACCTGACACAATATTGAAGAAAAAAATTTTTCATCCCTACCTGGCCAAAATTGAAGAAAACTGCCATATCCGGACCTTACGAAAATCACTCAAAATCACCCAAAAATGACCCGTCAAAAATTTTTCCAAAAAGTGATGAAAATCAATTTACCACACCTGACATTCATAAAAAATGTGGAAACGCGCCCGGGTCACTTCATTAAAGCCCCCAATTTCAGCTTTAAAGATTGCCAGAAAGCACACCTGAGAACAGGATTTGGAGAGGGGGGGGTGGAGAGAGTTTTTGCTCTATTTCTTCCTTAATAATGATACAACCACTCTTCCAGTACTTTATCCTCACTACAAATGACCAAACACACCTACCTGACACAATATTGAAGAAAAAAATTTTTCATCCCTACCTGGCCAAAATTGAAGAAAACTGCCATATCCGGACCTTACGAAAATCACTCAAAATCACCCAAAAATGACCCGTCAAAAATTTTTCCAAAAAGTGATGAAAATCAATTTACCACACCTGACATTCATAAAAAATGTGGAAACGCGCCCGGGTCACTTCATTAAAGCCCCCAATTTCAGCTTTAAAGATTGCCAGAAAGCACACCTGAGAACAGGATTTGGAGAGGGGGGGTGGAGAGAGTTTTTGCTCTATTTCTTCCTTAATAATGATACAACCACTCTTCCAGTACTTTATCCTCACTACAAATGACCAAACACACCTACCTGACACAATATTGAAGAAAAAAATTTTTCATCCCTACCTGGCCAAAATTGAAGAAAACTGCCATATCCGGACCTTACGAAAATCACTCAAAATCACCCAAAAATGACCCGTCAAAAATTTTTCCAAAAAGTGATGAAAATCAATTTACCACACCTGACATTCATTAAAAATGTGGAAACGCGCCCGGGTCACTTCATTAAAGCCCCCAATTTCAGCTTTAAAGATTGCCAGAAAGCACACCTGAGAACAGGATTTGGAGAGGGGGGGGGTGGAGAGAGTTTTTGCTCTATTTCTTCCTTAATAATGATACAACCACTCTTCCAGTACTTTATCCTCACTACAAATGACCAAACACACCTACCTGACACAATATTGAAGAAAAAAAATTTTCATCCCTACCTGGCCAAAATTGAAGAAAACTGCCATATCCGGACCTTACGAAAATCACTCAAAATCACCCAAAAATGACCCGTCAAAAATTTTTCCAAAAAGTGATGAAAATCAATTTACCACACCTGACATTCATAAAAAATGTGGAAACGCGCCCGGGTCACTTCATTAAAGCCCCCAATTTCAGCTTTAAAGATTGCCAGAAAGCACACCTGAGAACAGGATTTGGAGAGGGGGGGGTGGAGAGAGTTTTTGCTCTATTTCTTCCTTAATAATGATACAACCACTCTTCCAGTACTTTATCCTCACTACAAATGACCAAACACACCTACCTGACACAATATTGAAGAAAAAAATTTTTCATCCCTACCTGGCCAAAATTGAAGAAAACTGCCATATCCGGACCTTACGAAAATCACTCAAAATCACCCAAAAATGACCCGTCAAAAATTTTTCCAAAAAGTGATGAAAATCAATTTACCACACCTGACATTCATAAAAAATGTGGAAACGCGCCCGGGTCACTTCATTAAAGCCCCCAATTTCAGCTTTAAAGATTGCCAGAAAGCACACCTGAGAACAGGATTTGGAGAGGGGGGGGGTGGAGAGAGTTTTTGCTCTATTTCTTCCTTAATAATGATACAACCACTCTTCCAGTACTTTATCCTCACTACAAATGACCAAACACTCCTACCTGACACAATATTGAAGAAAAAAATTTTTCATCCCTACCTGGCCAAAATTGAAGAAAACTGCCATATCCGGACCTTACGAAAATCACTCAAAATCACCCAAAAATGACCCGTCAAAAATTTTTCCAAAAAGTGATGAAAATCAATTTACCACACCTGACATTCATAAAAAATGTGGAAACGCGCCCGGGTCACTTCATTAAAGCCCCCAATTTCAGCTTTAAAGATTGCCAGAAAGCACACCTGAGAACAGGATTTGGAGAGGGGGGGGTGGAGAGAGTTTTTGCTCCATTTCTTCCTTAATAATGATACAACCACTCTTCCAGTACTTTATCCTAACTACAAATGACCAAACACTCCTACCTGACACAATATTGAAGAAAAAAATTTTTCATCCCTACCTGGCCAAAATTGAAGAAAACTGCCATATCCGGACCTTACGAAAATCACTCAAAATCACCCAAAAATGACCCGTCAAAAATTTTTCCAAAAAGTGATGAAAATCAATTTACCACACCTGACATTCATAAAAAATGTGGAAACGCGCCCGGGTCACTTCATTAAAGCCCCCAATTTCAGCTTTAAAGATTGCCAGAAAGCACACCTGAGAACAGGATTTGGAGAGGGGGGGGTGGAGAGAGTTTTTGCTCTATTTCTTCCTTAATAATGATACAACCACTCTTCCAGTACTTTATCCTCACTACAAATGACCAAACACACCTACCTGACACAATATTGAAGAAAAAAATTTTTCATCCCTACCTGGCCAAAATTGAAGAAAACTGCCATATCCGGACCTTACGAAAATCACTCAAAATCACCCAAAAATGACCCGTCAAAAATTTTTCCAAAAAGTGATGAAAATCAATTTACCACACCTGACATTCATAAAAAATGTGGAAACGCGCCCGGGTCACTTCATTAAAGCCCCCAATTTCAGCTTTAAAGATTGCCAGAAAGCACACCTGAGAACAGGATTTGGAGAGGGGGGGGTGGAGAGAGTTTTTGCTCTATTTCTTCCTTAATAATGATACAACCACTCTTCCAGTACTTTATCCTCACTACAAATGACCAAACACACCTACCTGACACAATATTGAAGAAAAAAATTTTTCATCCCTACCTGGCCAAAATTGAAGAAAACTTCCATATCCGGACCTTACGAAAATCACTCAAAATCACCCAAAAATGACCCGTCAAAAATTTTTCCAAAAAGTGATGAAAATCAATTTACCACACCTGACATTCATAAAAAATGTGGAAACGCGCCCGGGTCACTTCATTAAAGCCCCCAATTTCAGCTTTAAAGATTGCCAGAAAGCACACCTGAGAACAGGATTTGGAGAGGGGGGGGGGGGTGGAGAGAGTTTTTGCTCTATTTCTTCCTTAATAATGATACAACCACTCTTCCAGTACTTTATCCTCACTACAAATGACCAAACACACCTACCTGACACAATATTGAAGAAAAAAATTTTTCATCCCTACCTGGCCAAAATTGAAGAAAACTGCCATATCCGGACCTTACGAAAATCACTCAAAATCACCCAAAAATGACCCGTCAAAAATTTTTCCAAAAAGTGATGAAAATCAATTTACCACACCTGACATTCATAAAAAATGTGGAAACGCGCCCGGGTCACTTCATTAAAGCCCCCAATTTCAGCTTTAAAGATTGCCAGAAAGCACACCTGAGAACAGGATTTGGAGAGGGGGGGGGGTGGAGAGAGTTTTTGCTCTATTTCTTCCTTAATAATGATACAACCACTCTTCCAGTACTTTATCCTCACTACAAATGACCAAACACACCTACCTGACACAATATTGAAGAAAAAAATTTTTCATCCCTACCTGGCCAAAATTGAAGAAAACTGCCATATCCGGACCTTACGAAAATCACTCAAAATCACCCAAAAATGACCCGTCAAAAATTTTTCCAAAAAGTGATGAAAATCAATTTACCACACCTGACATTCATAAAAAATGTGGAAACGCGCCCGGGTCACTTCATTAAAGCCCCCAATTTCAGCTTTAAAGATTGCCAGAAAGCACACCTGAGAACAGGATTTGGAGAGGGGGGGGTGGAGAGAGTTTTTGCTCTATTTCTTCCTTAATAATGATACAACCACTCTTCCAGTACTTTATCCTCACTACAAATGACCAAACACACCTACCTGACACAATATTGAAGAAAAAAATTTTTCATCCCTACCTGGCCAAAATTGAAGAAAACTGCCATATCCGGACCTTACGAAAATCACTCAAAATCACCCAAAAATGACCCGTCAAAAATTTTTCCAAAAAGTGATGAAAATCAATTTACCACACCTGACATTCATAAAAAATGTGGAAACGCGCCCGGGTCACTTCATTAAAGCCCCCAATTTCAGCTTTAAAGATTGCCAGAAAGCACACCTGAGAACAGGATTTGGAGAGGGGGGGGGTGGAGAGAGTTTTTGCTCTATTTCTTCCTTAATAATGATACAACCACTCTTCCAGTACTTTATCCTCACTACAAATGACCAAACACACCTACCTGACACAATATTGAAGAAAAAAATTTTTCATCCCTACCTGGCCAAAATTGAAGAAAACTGCCATATCCGGACCTTACGAAAATCACTCAAAATCACCCAAAAATGACCCGTCAAAAATTTTTCCAAAAAGTGATGAAAATCAATTTACCACACCTGACATTCATAAAAAATGTGGAAACGCACCCGGGTCACTTCATTAAAGCCCCCAATTTCAGCTTTAAAGATTGCCAGAAAGCACACCTGAGAACAGGATTTGGAGAGGGGGGGGGGGGTGGAGAGAGTTTTAGCTCTATTTCTTCCTTAATAATGATACAACCACTCTTCCAGTACTTTATCCTCACTACAAATGACCAAACACACCTACCTGACACAATATTGAAGAAAAAAATTTTTCATCCCTACCTGGCCAAAATTGAAGAAAACTGCCATATCCGGACCTTACGAAAATCACTCAAAATCACCCAAAAATGACCCGTCAAAAATTTTTCCAAAAAGTGATGAAAATCAATTTACCACACCTGACATTCATAAAAAATGTGGAAACGCGCCCGGGTCACTTCATTAAAGCCCCCAATTTCAGCTTTAAAGATTGCCAGAAAGCACACCTGAGAACAGGATTTGGAGAGGGGGGGGTGGAGAGAGTTTTTGCTCTATTTCTTCCTTAATAATGATACAACCACTCTTCCAGTACTTTATCCTCACTACAAATGACCAAACACACCTACCTGACACAATATTGAAGAAAAAAATTTTTCATCCCTACCTGGCCAAAATTGAAGAAAACTGCCATATCCGGACCTTACGAAAATCACTCAAAATCACCCAAAAATGACCCGTCAAAAATTTTTCCAAAAAGTGATGAAAATCAATTTACCACACCTGACATTCATAAAAAATGTGGAAACGCGCCCGGGTCACTTCATTAAAGCCCCCAATTTCAGCTTTAAAGATTGCCAGAAAGCACACCTGAGAACAGGATTTGGAGAGGGGGGGTGGAGAGAGTTTTTGCTCTATTTCTTCCTTAATAATGATACAACCACTCTTCCAGTACTTTATCCTCACTACAAATGACCAAACACACCTACCTGACACAATATTGAAGAAAAAAATTTTTCATCCCTACCTGGCCAAAATTGAAGAAAACTGCCATATCCGGACCTTACGAAAATCACTCAAAATCACCCAAAAATGACCCGTCAAAAATTTTTCCAAAAAGTGATGAAAATCAATTTACCACACCTGACATTCATAAAAAATGTGGAAACGCGCCCGGGTCACTTCATTAAAGCCCCCAATTTCAGCTTTAAAGATTGCCAGAAAGCACACCTGAGAACAGGATTTGGAGAGGGGGGGGTGGAGAGAGTTTTTGCTCTATTTCTTCCTTAATAATGATACAACCACTCTTCCAGTACTTTATCCTCACTACAAATGACCAAACACACCTACCTGACACAATATTGAAGAAAAAAATTTTTCATCCCTACCTGGCCAAAATTGAAGAAAACTGCCATATCCGGACCTTACGAAAATCACTCAAAATCACCCAAAAATGACCCGTCAAAAATTTTTCCAAAAAGTGATGAAAATCAATTTACCACACCTGACATTCATAAAAAATGTGGAAACGCGCCCGGGTCACTTCATTAAAGCCCCCAATTTCAGCTTTAAAGATTGCCAGAAAGCACACCTGAGAACAGGATTTGGAGAGGGGGGGGGGGTGGAGAGAGTTTTTGCTCTATTTCTTCCTTAATAATGATACAACCACTCTTCCAGTACTTTATCCTCACTACAAATGACCAAACACACCTACCTGACACAATATTGAAGAAAAAAATTTTTCATCCCTACCTGGCCAAAATTGAAGAAAACTGCCATATCCGGACCTTACGAAAATCACTCAAAATCACCCAAAAATGACCCGTCAAAAATTTTTCCAAAAAGTGATGAAAATCAATTTACCACACCTGACATTCATAAAAAATGTGGAAACGCGTCCGGGTCACTTCATTAAAGCCCCCAATTTCAGCTTTAAAGATTGCCAGAAAGCACACCTGAGAACAGGATTTGGAGAGGGAGGGGGTGGAGAGAGTTTTTGCTCTATTTCTTCCTTAATAATGATACAACCACTCTTCCAGTACTTTATCCTCACTACAAATGACCAAACACACCTACCTGACACAATATTGAAGAAAAAAATTTTTCATCCCTACCTGGCCAAAATTGAAGAAAACTGCCATATCCGGACCTTACGAAAATCACTCAAAATCACCCAAAAATGACCCGAAAAAAATTTTTCCAAAAAGTGATGAAAATCAATTTACCACACCTGACATTCATAAAAAATGTGGAAACGCGCCCGGGTCACTTCATTAAAGCCCCCAATTTCAGCTTTAAAGATTGCCAGAAAGCACACCTGAGAACAGGATTTGGAGAGGGGGGGGTGGAGAGAGTTTTTGCTCTATTTCTTCCTTAATAATGATACAACCACTCTTCCAGTACTTTATCCTCACTACAAATGACCAAACACTCCTACCTGACACAATATTGAAGAAAAAAATTTTTCATCCCTACCTGGCCAAAATTGAAGAAAACTGCCATATCCGGACCTTACGAAAATCACTCAAAATCACCCAAAAATGACCCGTCAAAAATTTTTCCAAAAAGTGATGAAAATCAATTTACCACACCTGACATTCATAAAAAATGTGGAAACGCGCCCGGGTCACTTCATTAAAGCCCCCAATTTCAGCTTTAAAGATTGCCAGAAAGCACACCTGAGAACAGGATTTGGAGAGGGGGGGGTGGAGAGAGTTTTTGCTCTATTTCTTCCTTAATAATAATACAACCACTCTTCCAGTACTTTATCCTCACTACAAATGACCAAACACTCCTACCTGACACAATATTGAAGAAAAAAATTTTTCATCCCTACCTGGCCAAAATTGAAGAAAACTGCCATATCCGGACCTTACGAAAATCACTCAAAATCACCCAAAAATGACCCGTCAAAAATTTTTCCAAAAAGTGATGAAAATCAATTTACCACACCTGACATTCATAAAAAATGTGGAAACGCGCCCGGGTCACTTCATTAAAGCCCCCAATTTCAGCTTTAAAGATTGCCAGAAAGCACACCTGAGAACAGGATTTGGAGAGGGGGGGGTGGAGAGAGTTTTTGCTCTATTTCTTCCTTAATAATGATACAACCACTCTTCCAGTACTTTATCCTCACTACAAATGACCAAACACACCTACCTGACACAATATTGAAGAAAAAAATTTTTCATCCCTACCTGGCCAAAATTGAAGAAAACTGCCATATCCGGACCTTACGAAAATCACTCAAAATCACCCAAAAATGACCCGTCAAAAATTTTTCCAAAAAGTGATGAAAATCAATTTACCACACCTGACATTCATAAAAAATGTGGAAACGCGCCCGGGTCACTTCATTAAAGCCCCCAATTTCAGCTTTAAAGATTGCCAGAAAGCACACCTGAGAACAGGATTTGGAGAGGGGGGGGTGGAGAGAGTTTTTGCTCTATTTCTTCCTTAATAATAATACAACCACTCTTCCAGTACTTTATCCTCACTACAAATGACCAAACACTCCTACCTGACACAATATTGAAGAAAAAAATTTTTCATCCCTACCTGGCCAAAATTGAAGAAAACTGCCATATCCGGACCTTACGAAAATCACTCAAAATCACCCAAAAATGACCCGTCAAAAATTTTTCCAAAAAGTGATGAAAATCAATTTACCACACCTGACATTCATAAAAAATGTGGAAACGCGCCCGGGTCACTTCATTAAAGCCCCCAATTTCAGCTTTAAAGATTGCCAGAAAGCACACCTGAGAACAGGATTTGGAGAGGGGGGGGTGGAGAGAGTTTTTGCTCTATTTCTTCCTTAATAATGATACAACCACTCTTCCAGTACTTTATCCTCACTACAAATGACCAAACACACCTACCTGACACAATATTGAAGAAAAAAATTTTTCATCCCTACCTGGCCAAAATTGAAGAAAACTGCCATATCCGGACCTTACGAAAATCACTCAAAATCACCCAAAAATGACCCGTCAAAAATTTTTCCAAAAAGTGATGAAAATCAATTTACCACACCTGACATTCATAAAAAATGTGGAAACGCGCCCGGGTCACTTCATTAAAGCCCCCAATTTCAGCTTTAAAGATTGCCAGAAAGCACACCTGAGAACAGGATTTGGAGAGGGGGGGGTGGAGAGAGTTTTTGCTCTATTTCTTCCTTAATAATGATACAACCACTCTTCCAGTACTTTATCCTCACTACAAATGACCAAACACACCTACCTGACACAATATTGAAGAAAAAAATTTTTCATCCCTACCTGGCCAAAATTGAAGAAAACTGCCATATCCCGACCTTACGAAAATCACTCAAAATCACCCAAAAATGACCCGTCAAAAATTTTTCCAAAAAGTGATGAAAATCAATTTACCACACCTGACATTCATAAAAAATGTGGAAACGCGCCCGGGTCACTTCATTAAAGCCCCCAATTTCAGCTTTAAAGATTGCCAGAAAGCACACCTGAGAACAGGATTTGGAGAGGGGGGGGTGGAGAGAGTTTTTGCTCTATTTCTTCCTTAATAATGATACAACCACTCTTCCAGTACTTTATCCTCACTACAAATGACCAAACACACCTACCTGACACAATATTGAAGAAAAAAATTTTTCATCCCTACCTGACCAAAATTGAAGAAAACTGCCATATCCGGACCTTACGAAAATCACTCAAAATCACCCAAAAATGACCCGTCAAAAATTTTTCCAAAAAGTGATGAAAATCAATTTACCACACCTGACATTCATAAAAAATGTGGAAACGCGCCCGGGTCACTTCATTAAAGCCCCCAATTTCAGCTTTAAAGATTGCCAGAAAGCACACCTGAGAACAGGATTTGGAGAGGGAGGGGTGGAGAGAGTTTTTGCTCTATTTCTTCCTTAATAATGATACAACCACTCTTCCAGTACTTTATCCTCACTACAAATGACCAAACACACCTACCTGACACAATATTGAAGAAAAAAATTTTTCATCCCTACCTGGCCAAAATTGAAGAAAACTGCCATATCCGGACCTTACGAAAATCACTCAAAATCACCCAAAAATGACCCGTCAAAAATTTTTCCAAAAAGTGATGAAAATCAATTTTCCACACCTGACATTCATAAAAAATGTGGAAACGCGCCCGGGTCACTTCATTAAAGCCCCCAATTTCAGCTTTAAAGATTGCCAGAAAGCACACCTGAGAACAGGATTTGGAGAGGGGGGGGTGGAGAGAGTTTTTGCTCTATTTCTTCCTTAATAATGATACAACCACTCTTCCAGTACTTTATCCTCACTACAAATGACCAAACACACCTACCTGACACAATATTGAAGAAAAAAATTTTTCATCCCTACCTGGCCAAAACTGAAGAAAACTGCCATATCCGGACCTTACGAAAATCACTCAAAATCACCCAAAAATGACCCGTCAAAAATTTTTCCAAAAAGTGATGAAAATCAATTTACCACACCTGACATTCATAAAAAATGTGGAAACGCGCCCGGGTCACTTCATTAAAGCCCCCAATTTCAGCTTTAAAGATTGCCAGAAAGCACACCTGAGAACAGGATTTGGAGAGGGGGGGGTGGAGAGAGTTTTTGCTCTATTTCTTCCTTAATAATGATACAACCACTCTTCCAGTACTTTATCCTCACTACAAATGACCAAACACACCTACCTGACACAATATTGAAGAAAAAAATTTTTCATCCCTACCTGGCCAAAATTGAAGAAACTGCCATATCCGGACCTTACGAAAATCACTCAAAATCACCCAAAAATGACCCATCAAAAATTTTTCCAAAAAGTGATGAAAATCAATTTACCACACCTGACATTCATAAAAAATGTGGAAACGCGCCCGGGTCACTTCATTAAAGCCCCCAATTTCAGCTTTAAAGATTGCCAGAAAGCACACCTGAGAACAGGATTTGGAGAGGGAGGGGTGGAGAGAGTTTTTGCTCTATTTCTTCCTTAATAATGATACAACCACTCTTCCAGTACTTTATCCTCACTACAAATGACCAAACACACCTACCTGACACAATATTGAAGAAAAAAATTTTTCATCCCTACCTGGCCAAAATTGAAGAAAACTGCCATATCCGGACCTTACGAAAATCACTCAAAATCACCCAAAAATGACCCGTCAAAAATTTTTCCAAAAAGTGATGAAAATCAATTTTACCACACCTGACATTCATAAAAAATGTGGAAACGCGCCCGGGTCACTTCATTAAAGCCCCCAATTTCAGCTTTAAAGATTGCCAGAAAGCACACCTGAGAACAGGATTTGGAGAGGGTGGGTGGAGAGAGTTTTTGCTCTATTTCTTCCTTAATAATGATACAACCACTCTTCCAGTACTTTATCCTCACTACAAATGACCAAACACACCTACCTGACACAATATTGAAGAAAAAAATTTTTCATCCCTACCTGGCCAAAACTGAAGAAAACTGCTATATCCGGACCTTACGAAAATCACTCAAAATCACCCAAAAATGACCCGTCAAAAATTTTTCCAAAAAGTGATGAAAATCAATTTACCACACCTGACATTCATAAAAAATGTGGAAACGCGCCCGGGTCACTTCATTAAAGCCCCCAATTTCAGCTTTAAAGATTGCCCGAAAGCACACCTGAGAACAGGATTTGGAGAGGGGGGGGTGGAGAGAGTTTTTGCTCTATTTCTTCCTTAATAATGATACAACCACTCTTCCAGTACTTTATCCTCACTACAAATGACCAAACACACCTACCTGACACAATATTGAAGAAAAAATTTTACATCCCTACCTGGCCAAAATGAAGAAAACTGCCATATCCGGACCTTACGAAAATCACTCAAAATCACCCAAAAATGACCCGTCAAAAATTTTTCCAAAAAGTGATGAAAATCAATTTACCACACCTGACATTCATAAAAAATGTGGAAACGCGCCCGGGTCACTTCATTAAAGCCCCCAATTTCAGCTTTAAAGATTGCCAGAAAGCACACCTGAGAACAGGATTTGGAGAGGGGGGGGGTGGAGAGAGTTTTTGCTCTATTTCTTCCTTAATAATGACACAACCACTCTTCCAGTACTTTATCCTCACTACAAATGACCAAACACACCTACCTGACACAATATTGAAGAAAAAAATTTTTCATCCCTACCTGGCCAAAATTGAAGAAAACTGCCATATCCGGACCTTACGAAAATCACTCAAAATCACCCAAAAATGACCCGTCAAAAATTTTTCCAAAAAGTGATGAAAATCAATTTACCACACCTGACATTCATAAAAAATGTGGAAACGCGCCCGGGTCACTTCATTAAAGCCCCAATTTCAGCTTTAAAGATTGCCAGAAAGCACACCTGAGAACAGGATTTGGAGAGGGGGGGGTGGAGAGAGTTTTTGCTCTATTTCTTCCTTAATAATGACACAACCACTCTTCCAGTACTTTATCCTCACTACAAATGACCAAACACACCTACCTGACACAATATTGAAGAAAAAAATTTTTCATCCCTACCTGGCCAAAATTGAAGAAAACTGCCATATCCGGACCTTACGAAAATCACTCAAAATCACCCAAAAATGACCCGTCAAAAATTTTTCCAAAAAGTGATGAAAATCAATTTACCACACCTGACATTCATAAAAAATGTGGAAACGCGCCCGGGTCACTTCATTAAAGCCCCCAATTTCAGCTTTAAAGATTGCCAGAAAGCACACCTGAGAACAGGATTTGGGAGAGGGGGGGGGGTGGAGAGAGTTTTTGCTCTATTTCTTCCTTAATAATGACACAACCACTCTTCCAGTACTTTATCCTCACTACAAATGACCAAACACACCTACCTGACACAATATTGAAGAAAAAAATTTTTCATCCCTACCTGGCCAAAATTGAAGAAAACTGCCATATCCGGACCTTACGAAAATCACTCAAAATCACCCAAAAATGACCCGTCAAAAATTTTTCCAAAAAGTGATGAAAATCAATTTACCACACCTGACATTCATAAAAAATGTGGAAACGCGCCCGGGTCACTTCATTAAAGCCCCCAATTTCAGCTTTAAAGATTGCCAGAAAGCACACCTGAGAACAGGATTTGGAGAGGGGGGGGGTGGAGAGAGTTTTTGCTCTATTTCTTCCTTAATAATGACACAACCACTCTTCCAGTACTTTATCCTCACTACAAATGACCAAACACACCTACCTGACACAATATTGAAGAAAAAAATTTTTCATCCCTACCTGGCCAAAATTGAAGAAAAACTGCCATATCCGGACCTTACGAAAATCACTCAAAATCACCCAAAAATAACTCGTCAAAAATTTTTCCAAAAAGTGATGAAAATCAATTTACCACACCTGACATTCATAAAAAATGTGGAAACGCGCCCGGGTCACTTCATTAAAGCCCCCAATTTCAGCTTTAAAGATTGCCAGAAAGCACACCTGAGAACAGGATTTGGAGAGGGGGGGGTGGAGAGAGTTTTTGCTCTATTTCTTCCTTAATAATGACACAACCACTCTTCCAGTACTTTATCCTCACTACAAATGACCAAACACACCTACCTGACACAATATTGAAGAAAAAAATTTTTCATCCCTACCTGGCCAAAATTGAAGAAAACTGCCATATCCGGACCTTACGAAAATCACTCAAAATCACCCAAAAATGACCCGTCAAAAATTTTTCCAAAAAGTGATGAAAATCAATTTACCACACCTGACATTCATAAAAAATGTGGAAACGCGCCCGGGTCACTTCATTAAAGCCCCCAATTTCAGCTTTAAAGATTGCCAGAAAGCACACCTGAGAACAGGATTTGGAGAGGGGGGGGGTGGAGAGAGTTTTTGCTCTATTTCTTCCTTAATAATGACACAACCACTCTTCCAGTACTTTATCCTCACTACAAATGACCAAACACACCTACCTGACACAATATTGAAGAAAAAAATTTTTCATCCCTACCTGGCCAAAATTGAAGAAAACTGCCATATCCGGACCTTACGAAAATCACTCAAAATCACCCAAAAATGACCCGTCAAAAATTTTTCCAAAAAGTGATGAAAATCAATTTACCACACCTGACATTCATAAAAAATGTGGAAACGCGCCCGGGTCACTTCATTAAAGCCCCCAATTTCAGCTTTAAAGATTGCCAGAAAGCACACCTGAGAACAGGATTTGGAGAGGGGGGGGGTGGAGAGAGTTTTTGCTCTATTTCTTCCTTAATAATGACACAACTACTCTTCCAGTACTTTATCCTCACTACAAATGACCAAACACACCTACCTGACACAATATTGAAGAAAAAAATTTTTCATCCCTACCTGGCCAAAATTGAAGAAAACTGCCATATCCGGACCTTACGAAAATCACTCAAAATCACCCAAAAATGACCCGTCAAAAATTTTTCCAAAAAGTGATGAAAATCAATTTACCACACCTGACATTCATAAAAAATGTGGAAACGCGCCCGGGTCACTTCATTAAAGCCCCCAATTTCAGCTTTAAAGATTGCCAGAAAGCACACCTGAGAACAGGATTTGGAGAGGGGGGGGGTGGAGAGAGTTTTTGCTCTATTTCTTCCTTAATAATGACACAACCACTCTTCCAGTACTTTATCCTCACTACAAATGACCAAACACACCTACCTGACACAATATTGAAGAAAAAAATTTTTCATCCCTACCTGGCCAAAATTGAAGAAAACTGCCATATCCGGACCTTACGAAAATCACTCAAAATCACCCAAAAATGACCCGTCAAAAATTTTTCCAAAAAGTGATGAAAATCAATTTACCACACCTGACATTCATAAAAAATGTGGAAACGCGCCCGGGTCACTTCATTAAAGCCCCCAATTTCAGCTTTAAAGATTGCCAGAAAGCACACCTGAGAACAGGATTTGGAGAGGGGGGGGGTGGAGAGAGTTTTTGCTCTATTTCTTCCTTAATAATGACACAACCACTCTTCCAGTACTTTATCCTCACTACAAATGACCAAACACACCTACCTGACACAATATTGAAGAAAAAAATTTTTCATCCCTACCTGGCCAAAATTGAAGAAAACTGCCATATCCGGACCTTACGAAAATCACTCAAAATCACCCAAAAATGACCCGTCAAAAATTTTTCCAAAAAGTGATGAAAATCAATTTACCACACCTGACATTCATAAAAAATGTGGAAACGCGCCCGGGTCACTTCATTAAAGCCCCCAATTTCAGCTTTAAAGATTGCCAGAAAGCACACCTGAGAACAGGATTTGGAGAGGGGGGGGTGGAGAGAGTTTTTGCTCTATTTCTTCCTTAATAATGACACAACCACTCTTCCAGTACTTTATCCTCACTACAAATGACCAAACACACCTACCTGACACAATATTGAAGAAAAAAATTTTTCATCCCTACCTGGCCAAAATTGAAGAAAACTGCCATATCCGGACCTTACGAAAATCACTCAAAATCCAAAACCGTCAAAGACCCGTCAAAAATTTTTCCAAAAAGTGATGAAAATCAATTTACCACACCTGACATTCATAAAAAATGTGGAAACGCGCCCGGGTCACTTCATTAAAGCCCCAATTTCAGCTTTAAAGATTGCCAGAAAGCACACCTGAGAACAGGATTTGGAGAGGGGGGGGTGGAGAGAGTTTTTGCTCTATTTCTTCCTTAATAATGACACAACCACTCTTCCAGTACTTTATCCTCACTACAAATGACCAAACACACCTACCTGACACAATATTGAAGAAAAAAATTTTTCATCCCTACCTGGCCAAAATTGAAGAAAACTGCCATATCCGGACCTTACGAAAATCACTCAAAATCACCCAAAAATGACCCGTCAAAAATTTTTCCAAAAAGTGATGAAAATCAATTTACCACACCTGACATTCATAAAAAATGTGGAAACGCGCCCGGGTCACTTCATTAAAGCCCCCTATTTCAGCTTTAAAGATTGCCAGAAAGCACACCTGAGAACAGGATTTGGAGAGGGGTGGGTGGAGAGAGTTTTTGCTCTATTTCTTCCTTAATAATGACACAACCACTCTTCCAGTACTTTATCCTCACTACAAATGACCAAACACACCTACCTGACACAATATTGAAGAAAAAAATTTTTCATCCCTACCTGGCCAAAATTGAAGAAAACTGCCATATCCGGACCTTACGAAAATCACTCAAAATCACCCAAAAATGACCCGTCAAAAATTTTTCCAAAAAGTGATGAAAATCAATTTACCACACCTGACATTCATAAAAAATGTGGAAACGCGCCCGGGTCACTTCATTAAAGCCCCCAATTTCAGCTTTAAAGATTGCCAGAAAGCACACCTGAGAACAGGATTTGGAGAGGGGGGGGGTGGAGAGAGTTTTTGCTCTATTTCTTCCTTAATAATGACACAACCACTCTTCCAGTACTTTATCCTCACTACAAATGACCAAACACACCTACCTGACACAATATTGAAGAAAAAAATTTTTCATCCCCTACCTGGCCAAAATTGAAGAAAACTGCCATATCCGGACCTTACGAAAATCACTCAAAATCACCCAAAAATGACCCGTCAAAAATTTTTCCAAAAAGTGATGAAAATCAATTTACCACACCTGACATTCATAAAAAATGTGGAAACGCGCCCGGGTCACTTCATTAAAGCCCCCAATTTCAGCTTTAAAGATTGCCAGAAAGCACACCTGAGAACAGGATTTGGAGAGGGGGGGGGTGGAGAGAGTTTTTGCTCTATTTCTTCCTTAATAATGACACAACCACTCTTCCAGTACTTTATCCTCACTACAAATGACCAAACACACCTACCTGACACAATATTGAAGAAAAAAATTTTTCATCCCTACCTGGCCAAATTGAAGAAAACTGCCATATCCGGACCTTACGAAAATCACTCAAAATCACCCAAAAATGACCCGTCAAAAATTTTTCCAAAAAGTGATGAAAATCAATTTACCACACCTGACATTCATAAAAAATGTGGAAACGCGCCCGGGTCACTTCATTAAAGCCCCCAATTTCAGCTTTAAAGATTGCCAGAAAGCACACCTGAGAACAGGATTTGGAGAGGGGGGGGGGGGTGGAGAGAGTTTTTGCTCTATTTCTTCCTTAATAATGACACAACCACTCTTCCAGTACTTTATCCTCACTACAAATGACCAAACACACCTACCTGACACAATATTGAAGAAAAAAAATTTTTCATCCCTACCTGGCCAAAATTGAAGAAAACTGCCATATCCGGACCTTACGAAAATCACTCAAAATCACCCAAAAATGACCCGTCAAAATTTTTCCAAAAAGTGATGAAAATCAATTTACCACACCTGACATTCATAAAAAATGTGGAAACGCGCCCGGGTCACTTCATTAAAGCCCCCAATTTCAGCTTTAAAGATTGCCAGAAAGCACACCTGAGAACAGGATTTGGAGAGGGGGGGGGGTGGAGAGAGTTTTTGCTCTATTTCTTCCTTAATAATGACACAACCACTCTTCCAGTACTATATCCTCACTACAAATGACCAAACACACCTACCTGACACAATATTGAAGAAAAAAATTTTTCATCCCTACCTGGCCAAAATTGAAGAAAACTGCCATATCCGGACCTTACGAAAATCACTCAAAATCACCCAAAAATTGACCCGTCAAAAATTTTTCCAAAAAGTGATGAAATCAATTTACCACACCTGACATTCATAAAAAATGTGGAAACGCGCCCGGGTCACTTCATTAAAGCCCCCAATTTCAGCTTTAAAGATTGCCAGAAAGCACACCTGAGAACAGGATTTGGAGAGGGGGGGGGGGTGGAGAGAGTTTTTGCTCTATTTCTTCCTTAATAATGACACAACCACTCTTCCAGTACTTTATCCTCACTACAAATGACCAAACACACCTACCTGACACAATATTGAAGAAAAAAATTTTCATCCCTACCTGGCCAAAATTGAAGAAAACTGCCATATCCGGACCTTACGAAAATCACTCAAAATCACCCAAAAATGACCCGTCAAAAATTTTTCCAAAAAGTGATGAAAATCAATTTACCACACCTGACATTCATAAAAAATGTGGAAACGCGCCCGGGTCACTTCATTAAAGCCCCCAATTTCAGCTTTAAAGATTGCCAGAAAGCACACCTGAGAACAGGATTTGGAGAGGGGGGGGGTGGAGAGAGTTTTTGCTCTATTTCTTCCTTAATAATGACACAACCACTCTTCCAGTACTTTATCCTCACTACAAATGACCAAACACACCTACCTGACACAATATTGAAGAAAAAAATTTTTCATCCCTACCTGGCCAAAATTGAAGAAAACTGCATATCCGGACCTTACGAAAATCACTCAAAATCACCCAAAAATGACCCGTCAAAAATTTTTCCAAAAAGTGATGAAAATCAATTTACCACACCTGACATTCATAAAAAATGTGGAAACGCGCCCGGGTCACTTCATTAAAGCCCCCCAATTTCAGCTTTAAAGATTGCCAGAAAGCACACCTGAGAACAGGATTTGGAGAGGGGGGGGGGTGGAGAGAGTTTTTGCTCTATTTCTTCCTTAATAATGACACAACCACTCTTCCAGTACTTTATCCTCACTACAAATGACCAAACACACCTACCTGACACAATATTGAAGAAAAAAATTTTTCATCCCTACCTGGCCAAAATTGAAGAAAACTGCCATATCCGGACCTTACGAAAATCACTCAAAATCACCCAAAAATGACCCGTCAAAAATTTTTCCAAAAAGTGATGAAAATCAATTTACCACACCTGACATTCATAAAAAATGTGGAAACGCGCCCGGGGTCACTTCATTAAAGCCCCCAATTTCAGCTTTAAAGATTGCCAGAAAGCACACCTGAGAACAGGATTTGGAGAGGGGGGGGGTGGAGAGAGTTTTTGCTCTATTTCTTCCTTAATAATGACACAACCACTCTTCCAGTACTTTATCCTCACTACAAATGACCAAACACACCTACCTGACACAATATTGAAGAAAAAAATTTTTCATCCCTACCTGGCCAAAATTGAAGAAAACTGCCATATCCGGACCTTACGAAAATCACTCAAAATCACCCAAAAATGACCCGTCAAAAATTTTTCCAAAAAGTGATGAAAATCAATTTACCACACCTGACATTCATAAAAAATGTGGAAACGCGCCCGGGTCACTTCATTAAAGCCCCCAATTTCAGCTTTAAAGATTGCCAGAAAGCACACCTGAGAACAGGATTTGGAGAGGGGGGGGTGGAGAGTTTTTGCTCTATTTCTTCCTTAATAATGACACAACCACTCTTCCAGTACTTTATCCTCACTACAAATGACCAAACACACCTACCTGACACAATATTGAAGAAAAAAATTTTTCATCCCTACCTGGCCAAAATTGAAGGAAAACTGCCATATCCGGACCTTACGAAAATCACTCAAAATCACCCAAAAATGACCCGTCAAAAATTTTTCCAAAAAGTGATGAAAATCAATTTACCACACCTGACATTCATAAAAAATGTGGAAACGCGCCCGGGTCACTTCATTAAAGCCCCCAATTTCAGCTTTAAAGATTGCCAGAAAGCACACCTGAGAACAGGATTTGGAGAGGGGGGGGGTGGAGAGAGTTTTTGCTCTATTTCTTCCTTAATAATGACACAACCACTCTTCCAGTACTTTATCCTCACTACAAATGACCAAACACACCTACCTGACACAATATTGAAGAAAAAATTTTTCATCCCTACCTGGCCAAAATTGAAGAAAACTGCCATATCCGGACCTTACGAAAATCACTCAAAATCACCCAAAAATGACCCGTCAAAAATTTTCCAAAAAGTGATGAAAATCAATTTACCACACCTGACATTCATAAAAAATGTGGAAACGCGCCCGGGTCACTTCATTAAAGCCCCCAATTTCAGCTTTAAAGATTGCCAGAAAGCACACCTGAGAACAGGATTTGGAGAGGGGGGGGTGGAGAGAGTTTTTGCTCTATTTCTTCCTTAATAATGACACAACCACTCTTCCAGTACTTTATCCTCACTACAAATGACCAACACACCTACCTGACACAATATTGAAGAAAAAAATTTTTCATCCCTACCTGGCCAAAATTGAAGAAAACTGCCATATCCGGACCTTACGAAAATCACTCAAAATCACCCAAAAATGACCCGTCAAAAATTTTTCCAAAAAGTGATGAAAATCAATTTACCACACCTGACATTCATAAAAAATGTGGAAACGCGCCCGGGTCACTTCATTAAAGCCCCCAATTTCAGCTTTAAAGATTGCCAGAAAGCACACCTGAGAACAGGATTTGGAGAGGGGGGGGTGGAGAGAGTTTTTGCTCTATTTCTTCCTTAATAATGACACAACCACTCTTCCAGTACTTTATCCTCACTACAAATGACCAAACACACCTACCTGACACAATATTGAAGAAAAAAATTTTTCATCCCTACCTGGCCAAAATTGAAGAAAACTGCCATATCCGGACCTTACGAAAATCACTCAAAATCACCCAAAAATGACCCGTCAAAAATTTTTCCAAAAAGTGATGAAAATCAATTTACCACACCTGACATTCATAAAAAATGTGGAAACGCGCCCGGGTCACTTCATTAAAGCCCCCAATTTCAGCTTTAAAGATTGCCAGAAAGCACACCTGAGAACAGGATTTGGAGAGGGGGGGGGTGGAGAGAGTTTTTGCTCTATTTCTTCCTTAATAATGACACAACCACTCTTCCAGTACTTTATCCTCACTACAAATGACCAAACACACCTACCTGACACAATATTGAAGAAAAAAATTTTTCATCCCTACCTGGCCAAAATTGAAGAAAACTGCCATATCCGGACCTTACGAAAATCACTCAAAATCACCCAAAAATGACCCGTCAAAAATTATTCCAAAAAGTGATGAAAATCAATTTACCACACCTGACATTCATAAAAAATGTGGGAAACGCGCCCGGGTCACTTCATTAAAGCCCCCAATTTCAGCTTTAAAGATTGCCAGAAAGCACACCTGAGAACAGGATTTGGAGAGGGGGGGGGTGGAGAGAGTTTTTGCTCTATTTCTTCCTTAATAATGACACAACCACTCTTCCAGTACTTTATCCTCACTACAAATGACCAAACACACCTACCTGACACAATATTGAAGAAAAAAATTTTTCATCCCTACCTGGCCAAAATTGAAGAAAACTGCCATATCCGGACCTTACGAAAATCACTCAAAATCACCCAAAAATGACCCGTCAAAAATTTTTCCAAAAAGTGATGAAAATCAATTTACCACACCTGACATTCATAAAAAATGTGGAAACGCGCCCGGGTCACTTCATTAAAGCCCCCAATTTCAGCTTTAAAGATTGCCAGAAAGCACACCTGAGAACAGGATTTGGAGAGGGGGGGGGTGGAGAGAGTTTTTGCTCTATTTCTTCCTTAATAATGACACAACCACTCTTCCAGTACTTTATCCTCACTACAAAATGACCAAACACACCTACCTGACACAATATTGAAGAAAAAAATTTTTCATCCCTACCTGGCAAAATTGAAGAAAACTGCCATATCCGGACCTTACGAAAATCACTCAAAATCACCCAAAAATGACCCGTCAAAAATTTTTCCAAAAAGTGATGAAAATCAATTTACCACACCTGACATTCATAAAAAATGTGGAAACGCGCCCGGGTCACTTCATTAAAGCCCCCAATTTCAGCTTTAAAGATTGCCAGAAAGCACACCTGAGAACAGGATTTGGAGAGGGGGGGGTGGAGAGAGTTTTTGCTCTATTTCTTCCTTAATAATGACACAACCACTCTTCCAGTACTTTATCCTCACTACAAATGACCAAACACACCTACCTGACACAATATTGAAGAAAAAAATTTTTCATCCCTACCTGGCCAAAATTGAAGAAAACTGCCATATCCGGACCTTACGAAAATCACTCAAAATCACCCAAAAATGACCCGTCAAAAATTTTTCCAAAAAGTGATGAAATCAATTTACCACACCTGGACATTCATAAAAAATGTGGAAACGCGCCCGGGTCACTTCATTAAAGCCCCCAATTTCAGCTTTAAAGATTGCCAGAAAGCACACCTGAGAACAGGATTTGGAGAGGGGGGGGGTGGAGAGAGTTTTTGCTCTATTTCTTCCTTAATAATGACACAACCACTCTTCCAGTACTTTATCCTCACTACAAATGACCAAACACACCTACCTGACACAATATTGAAGAAAAAAATTTTTCATCCCTACCTGGCCAAAATTGAAGAAAACTGCCATATCCGGACCTTACGAAAATCACTCAAAATCACCCAAAAATGACCCGTCAAAAATTTTTCCAAAAAGTGATGAAAATCAATTTACCACACCTGACATTCATAAAAAATGTGGAAACGCGCCCGGGTCACTTCATTAAAGCCCCCAATTTCAGCTTTAAAGATTGCCAGAAAGCACACCTGAGAACAGGATTTGGAGAGGGGGGGGTGGAGAGAGTTTTTGCTCTATTTCTTCCTTAATAATGACACAACCACTCTTCCAGTACTTTATCCTCACTACAAATGACCAAACACACCTACCTGACACAATATTGAAGAAAAAAATTTTTCATCCCTACCTGGCCAAAATTGAAGAAAACTGCCATATCCGGACCTTACGAAAATCACTCAAAATCACCCAAAAATGACCCGTCAAAAATTTTTCCAAAAAGTGATGAAAATCAATTTACCACACCTGACATTCATAAAAAATGTGGAAACGCGCCCGGGTCACTTCATTAAAGCCCCCAATTTCAGCTTTAAAGATTGCCAGAAAGCACACCTGAGAACAGGATTTGGAGAGGGGGGGGGTGGAGAGAGTTTTTGCTCTATTTCTTCCTTAATAATGACACAACCACTCTTCCAGTACTTTATCCTCACTACAAATGACCAAACACACCTACCTGACACAATATTGAAGAAAAAAATTTTTCATCCCTACCTGGCCAAAATTGAAGAAAACTGCCATATCCGGACCTTACGAAAATCACTCAAAATCACCCAAAAATGACCCGTCAAAAATTTTTCCAAAAAGTGATGAAAATCAATTTACCACACCTGACATTCATAAAAAATGTGGAAACGCGCCCGGGTCACTTCATTAAAGCCCCCAATTTCAGCTTTAAAGATTGCCAGAAAGCACACCTGAGAACAGGATTTGGAGAGGGGGGGGGTGGAGAGAGTTTTTGCTCTATTTCTTCCTTAATAATGACACAACCACTCTTCCAGTACTTTATCCTCACTACAAATGACCAAACACACCTACCTGACACAATATTGAAGAAAAAAATTTTTCATCCCTACCTGGCCAAAATTGAAGAAAACTGCCATATCCGGACCTTACGAAAATCACTCAAAATCACCCAAAAATGACCCGTCAAAAATTTTTCCAAAAAGTGATGAAAATCAATTTACCACACCTGACATTCATAAAAAATGTGGAAACGCGCCCGGGTCACTTCATTAAAGCCCCCAATTTCAGCTTTAAAGATTGCCAGAAAGCACACCTGAGAACAGGATTTGGAGAGGGGGGGGGTGGAGAGAGTTTTTGCTCTATTTCTTCCTTAATAATGACACAACCACTCTTCCAGTACTTTATCCTCACTACAAATGACCAAACACACCTACCTGACACAATATTGAAGAAAAAAATTTTTCATCCCTACCTGGCCAAAATTGAAGAAAACTGCCATATCCGGACCTTACGAAAATCACTCAAAATCACCCAAAAATGACCCGTCAAAAATTTTTCCAAAAAGTGATGAAAATCAATTTACCACACCTGACATTCATAAAAAATGTGGAAACGCGCCCGGGTCACTTCATTAAAGCCCCCAATTTCAGCTTTAAAGATTGCCAGAAAGCACACCTGAGAACAGGATTTGGAGAGGGGGGGGGGTGGAGAGAGTTTTTGCTCTATTTCTTCCTTAATAATGACACAACCACTCTTCCAGTACTTTATCCTCACTACAAATGACCAAACACACCTACCTGACACAATATTGAAGAAAAAAATTTTTCATCCCTACCTGGCCAAAATTGAAGAAAACTGCCATATCCGGACCTTACGAAAATCACTCAAAATCACCCAAAAATGACCCGTCAAAAATTTTTCCAAAAAGTGATGAAAATCAATTTACCACACCTGACATTCATAAAAAATGTGGAAACGCGCCCGGGTCACTTCATTAAAGCCCCCAATTTCAGCTTTAAAGATTGCCAGAAAGCACACCTGAGAACAGGATTTGGAGAGGGGGGGGGTGGAGAGAGTTTTTGCTCTATTTCTTCCTTAATAATGACACAACCACTCTTCCAGTACTTTATCCTCACTACAAATGACCAAACACACCTACCTGACACAATATTGAAGAAAAAAATTTTTCATCCCTACCTGGCCAAAATTGAAGAAAACTGCCATATCCGGACCTTACGAAAATCACTCAAAATCACCCAAAAATGACCCGTCAAAAATTATTCCAAAAAGTGATGAAAATCAATTTACCACACCTGACATTCATAAAAATGTGGAAACGCGCCCGGGTCACTTCATTAAAGCCCCCAATTTCAGCTTTAAAGATTGCCAGAAAGCACACCTGAGAACAGGATTTGGAGAGGGGGGGGGGTGGAGAGAGTTTTTGCTCTATTTCTTCCTTAATAATGACACAACCACTCTTCCAGTACTTTATCCTCACTACAAATGACCAAACACACCTACCTGACACAATATTGAAGAAAAAAATTTTTCATCCCTACCTGGCCAAAATTGAAGAAAACTGCCATATCCGGACCTTACGAAAATCACTCAAAATCACCCAAAAATGACCCGTCAAAAATTTTTCCAAAAAGTGATGAAAATCAATTTACCACACCTGACATTCATAAAAAATGTGGAAACGCGCCCGGGTCACTTCATTAAAGCCCCCAATTTCAGCTTTAAAGATTGCCAGAAAGCACACCTGAGAACAGGATTTGGAGAGGGGGGGGGGGGTGGAGAGAGTTTTTGCTCTATTTCTTCCTTAATAATGACACAACCACTCTTCCAGTACTTTATCCTCACTACAAATGACCAAACACACCTACCTGACACAATATTGAAGAAAAAAATTTTTCATCCCTACCTGGCCAAAATTGAAGAAAACTGCCATATCCGGACCTTACGAAAATCACTCAAAATCACCCAAAAATGACCCGTCAAAAATTTTTCCAAAAGTGATGAAATCAATTTACCACACCTGACATTCATAAAAAATGTGGAAACGCGCCCGGGTCACTTCATTAAAGCCCCCAATTTCAGCTTTAAAGATTGCCAGAAAGCACACCTGAGAACAGGATTTGGAGAGGGGGGGGGTGGAGAGAGTTTTTTGCTCTATTTCTTCTTAATAATGACACAACCACTCTTCCAGTACTTTATCCTCACTACAAATGACCAAACACACCTACCTGACACAATATTGAAGAAAAAAATTTTTCATCCCTACCTGGCCAAAATTGAAGAAAACTGCCATATCCGGACCTTACGAAAATCACTCAAAATCACCCAAAAATGACCCGTAAAAATTTTTCCAAAAAGTGATGAAAATCAATTTACCACACCTGACATTCATAAAAATGTGGAAACGCGCCCGGGTCACTTCATTAAAGCCCCCAATTTCAGCTTTAAAGATTGCCAGAAAGCACACCTGAGAACAGGATTTGAGAGGGGGGGGTGGAGAGAGTTTTTGCTCTATTTCTTCCTTAATAATGACACAACCACTCTTCCAGTACTTTATCCTCACTACAAATGACCAAACACACCTACCTGACACAATATTGAAGAAAAAAATTTTTCATCCCTACCTGGCCAAAATTGAAGAAAACTGCCATATCCGGACCTTACGAAAATCACTCAAAATCACCCAAAAATGACCCGTCAAAAATTTTTCAAAAGTGATGAAAATCAATTTACCACACCTGACATTCATAAAAAATGTGGAAACGCGCCCGGGTCACTTCATTAAAGCCCCCAATTTCAGCTTTAAAGATTGCCAGAAAGCACACCTGAGAACAGGATTTGGAGAGGGGGGGGGTGGAGAGAGTTTTTGCTCTATTTCTTCCTTAATAATGACACAACCACTCTTCCAGTACTTTATCCTCACTACAAATGACCAAACACACCTACCTGACACAATATTGAAGAAAAAAAATTTTTCATCCCTACCTGGCCAAAATTGAAGAAAACTGCCATATCCGGACCTTACGAAAATCACTCAAAATCACCCAAAAATGACCCGTCAAAAATTTTTCCAAAAAGTGATGAAAATCAATTTACCACACCTGACATTCATAAAAAATGTGGAAACGCGCCCGGGTCACTTCATTAAAGCCCCCAATTTCAGCTTTAAAGATTGCCAGAAAGCACACCTGAGAACAGGATTTGGAGAGGGGGGGGGGTGGAGAGAGTTTTTGCTCTATTTCTTCCTTAATAATGACACAACCACTCTTCCAGTACTTTATCCTCACTACAAATGACCAAACACACCTACCTGACACAATATTGAAGAAAAAAATTTTCATCCCTACCTGGCCAAAATTGAAGAAAACTGCCATATCCGGACCTTACGAAAATCACTCAAAATCACCCAAAAATGACCCGTCAAAAATTTTTCCAAAAAGTGATGAAAATCAATTTACCACACCTGACATTCATAAAAAATGTGGAAACGCGCCCGGGTCACTTCATTAAAGCCCCCAATTTCAGCTTTAAAGATTGCCAGAAAGCACACCTGAGAACAGGATTTGGAGAGGGGGGGGGGTGGAGAGAGTTTTTGCTCTATTTCTTCCTTAATAATGACACAACCACTCTTCCAGTACTTTATCCTCACTACAAATGACCAAACACACCTACCTGACACAATATTGAAGAAAAAAATTTTTCATCCCTACCTGGCCAAAATTGAAGAAAACTGCCATATCCGGACCTTACGAAAATCACTCAAAATCACCCAAAAATGACCCGTCAAAAATTTTTTCCAAAAAGTGATGAAAATCAATTTACCACACCTGACATTCATAAAAAATGTGGAAACGCGCCCGGGTCACTTCATTAAAGCCCCCAATTTCAGCTTTAAAGATTGCCAGAAAGCACACCTGAGAACAGGATTTGGAGAGGGGGGGTGGAGAGAGTTTTTGCTCTATTTCTTCCTTAATAATGACACAACCACTCTTCCAGTACTTTATCCTCACTACAAATGACCAAACACACCTACCTGACACAATATTGAAGAAAAAAATTTTCATCCCTACCTGGCCAAAATTGAAGAAAACTGCCATATCCGGACCTTACGAAAATCACTCAAAATCACCCAAAAATGACCCGTCAAAAATTTTTCCAAAAAGTGATGAAAATCAATTTACCACACCTGACATTCATAAAAAATGTGGAAACGCGCCCGGGTCACTTCATTAAAGCCCCCAATTTCAGCTTTAAAGATTGCCAGAAAGCACACCTGAGAACAGGATTTGGAGAGGGGGGGGTGGAGAGAGTTTTTGCTCTATTTCTTCCTTAATAATGACACAACCACTCTTCCAGTACTTTATCCTCACTACAAATGACCAAACACACCTACCTGACACAATATTGAAGAAAAAAATTTTTCATCCCTACCTGGCCAAAATTGAAGAAAACTGCCATATCCGGACCTTACGAAAATCACTCAAAATCACCCAAAAATGACCGTCAAAAATTTTTCCAAAAAGTGATGAAAATCAATTTACCACACCTGACATTCATAAAAAATGTGGAAACGCGCCCGGGTCACTTCATTAAAGCCCCCAATTTCAGCTTTAAAGATTGCCAGAAAGCACACCTGAGAACAGGATTTGGAGAGGGGGGGGTGGAGAGAGTTTTTGCTCTATTTCTTCCTTAATAATGACACAACCACTCTTCAGTACTTTATCCTCACTACAAATGACCAAACACACCTACCTGACACAATATTGAAGAAAAAAATTTTTCATCCCTACCTGGCCAAAATTGAAGAAAACTGCCATATCCGGACCTTACGAAAATCACTCAAAATCACCCAAAAATGACCCGTCAAAAATTTTTCCAAAAAGTGATGAAAATCAATTTACCACACCTGACATTCATAAAAAATGTGGAAACGCGCCCGGGTCACTTCATTAAAGCCCCCAATTTCAGCTTTAAAGATTGCCAGAAAGCACACCTGAGAACAGGATTTGGAGAGGGGGGGGTGGAGAGAGTTTTTGCTCTATTTCTTCCTTAATAATGACACAACCACTCTTCCAGTACTTTATCCTCACTACAAATGACCAAACACACCTACCTGACACAATATTGAAGAAAAAAATTTTTCATCCCTACCTGGCCAAAATTGAAGAAAACTGCCATATCCGGACCTTACGAAAATCACTCAAAATCACCCAAAAATGACCCGTCAAAAATTTTTCCAAAAAGTGATGAAAATCAATTTACCACACCTGACATTCATAAAAAATGTGGAAACGCGCCCGGGTCACTTCATTAAAGCCCCCAATTTCAGCTTTAAAGATTGCCAGAAAGCACACCTGAGAACAGGATTTGGAGAGGGGGGGGTGGAGAGAGTTTTTGCTCTATTTCTTCCTTAATAATGACACAACCACTCTTCCAGTACTTTATCCTCACTACAAATGACCAAACACACCTACCTGACACAATATTGAAGAAAAAAATTTTTCATCCCTACCTGGCCAAAATTGAAGAAAACTGCCATATCCGGACCTTACGAAAATCACTCAAAATCACCCAAAAATGACCCGTCAAAAATTTTCCAAAAAGTGATGAAAATCAATTTACCACACCTGACATTCATAAAAAATGTGGAAACGCGCCCGGGTCACTTCATTAAAGCCCCCAATTTCAGCTTTAAAGATTGCCAGAAAGCACACCTGAGAACAGGATTTGGAGAGGGGGGGGGTGGAGAGAGTTTTTGCTCTATTTCTTCCTTAATAATGACACAACCACTCTTCCAGTACTTTATCCTCACTACAAATGACCAAACACACCTACCTGACACAATATTGAAGAAAAAAATTTTTCATCCCTACCTGGCCAAAATTGAAGAAAACTGCCATATCCGGACCTTACGAAAATCACTCAAAATCACCCAAAAATGACCCGTCAAAAATTTTTCCAAAAAGTGATGAAAATCAATTTACCACACCTGACATTCATAAAAAATGTGGAAACGCGCCCGGGTCACTTCATTAAAGCCCCCAATTTCAGCTTTAAAGATTGCCAGAAAGCACACCTGAGAACAGGATTTGGAGAGGGGGGGGGTGGAGAGAGTTTTTGCTCTATTTCTTCCTTAATAATGACACAACCACTCTTCCAGTACTTTATCCTCACTACAAATGACCAAACACACCTACCTGACACAATATTGAAGAAAAAAATTTTTCATCCCTACCTGGCCAAAATTGAAGAAAACTGCCATATCCAGACCTTACGAAAATCACTCAAAATCACCCAAAAATGACCCGTCAAAAATTTTTCCAAAAAGTGATGAAAATCAATTTACCACACCTGACATTCATAAAAAATGTGGAAACGCGCCCGGGTCACTTCATTAAAGCCCCCAATTTCAGCTTTAAAGATTGCCAGAAAGCACACCTGAGAACAGGATTTGGAGAGGGGGGGGTGGAGAGAGTTTTGCTCTATTTCTTCCTTAATAATGACACAACCACTCTTCCAGTACTTTATCCTCACTACAAATGACCAAACACACCTACCTGACACAATATTGAAGAAAAAAATTTTTCATCCCTACCTGGCCAAAATTGAAGAAAACTGCCATATCCGGACCTTACGAAAATCACTCAAAATCACCCAAAAATGACCCGTCAAAAATTTTTCCAAAAAGTGATGAAAATCAATTTACCACACCTGACATTCATAAAAAATGTGGAAACGCGCCCGGGTCACTTCATTAAAGCCCCCAATTTCAGCTTTAAAGATTGCCAGAAAGCACACCTGAGACAGGATTTGGAGAGGGGGGGGTGGAGAGAGTTTTTGCTCTATTTCTTCCTTAATAATGACACAACCACTCTTCCAGTACTTTATCCTCACTACAAATGACCAAACACACCTACCTGACACAATATTGAAGAAAAAAATTTTTTCATCCCTACCTGGCCAAAATTGAAGAAAACTGCCATATCCGGACCTTACGAAAATCACTCAAAATCACCCAAAAATGACCCGTCAAAAATTTTTCCAAAAAGTGATGAAAATCAATTTACCACACCTGACATTCATAAAAAATGTGGAAACGCGCCCGGGTCACTTCATTAAAGCCCCCAATTTCAGCTTTAAAGATTGCCAGAAAGCACACCTGAGAACAGGATTTGGACGAGGGGGGGGTGGAGAGAGTTTTTGCTCTATTTCTTCCTTAATAATGACACAACCACTCTTCCAGTACTTTATCCTCACTACAAATGACCAAACACACCTACCTGACACAATATTGAAGAAAAAAATTTTTCATCCCTACCTGGCCCAAAATTGAAGAAAACTGCCATATCCGGACCTTACGAAAATCACTCAAAATCACCCCCAAAAATGACCCGTCAAAAAATTTTCCAAAAAGTGATGAAAATCAATTCTACCCACCACCCTGACATTCATAAAAAATGTGGAAAACGCCGCCCGGGTCACTTCATTAAAGCCCCCAATTCAGCTTTAAAGATTGCCAGAAAGCACACCCTGAGAACAGGATTTGGAGAGGGGGGGGTGGAGAGAGTTTTTGCTCTATTTCTTCCTTAATAATGACACAACCACTCTTCCAGTACTTTTTCCTCACTACAAATGACCAAACACACCTACCTGACACAATATTGAAGAAAAAATTTTTCATCCCTACCTGGCCAAAATTGAAGAAACTGCCATATCCGGACCTTACGAAAATCACTCAAAATCACCCAAAAAATGACCCCGTCAAAAATTTTTCCAAAAAGTGATGAAAATCAATCTACCACACCTGACACTTCATAAAAAATGTGGAAACGCGCCCGGGTCACTTCATTAAAGCCCCCCAATTTCAGCTTTAAAGATTGCCACGAAAGCACACCTGAGAACAGGATTTGGAGAGGGGGGGGGGTGGAAGAGAGTTTTTGCTCTATTTCTTCCTTAATAATGACACAACACCCCTCTTCACAGTACTTTATCCTCACTACAAATGACCAAAACACACCTACCTGACACAATATTGAAGAAAAAAATTTTTCATCCCTACCTGGCCAAAATTGAAGAAAACTGCCATATCCGGACACTTACCGAAAATCACTCAAATCACCCAAAATGACCCCGTCAAAAAT